>NW_007726263.1:253841-256074 GCF_000696425.1 Galeopterus variegatus | reverse complement strand
TCTTTTCACTTTCCTTATGGTGGTTTTTAGTAAAGTAGCATTCTTAATTTAATTTTTGTTGCATTATAAATCTTTTTATCTATGGTTTATACCCTCTATGTCTTGTTTAATAAATTTTTTCCTTGAGGTTTCAAGCATAGTTTTCCTATAAATAAAACTTTAAGACTTTTGACTTTCATAATTATGACTTTAATTTATCAGGAATTGGGTTTTAAATATGGTTAGTTTGAAATATTTTATTTCACCAAAAGGTTTTTTTATTTGCATGTTTTAAAAAAAGTAGTGTGTTATTAAAATGAAAAAAGTAATTTACCAAAAGTAAGTCTGCCTTTATTCATGATTACTGGTTTTCTCTTTCTCTGTTAAAAATTATACTTTTTACTTTTAAAGGAGGCAAAAAATTAGTTCTTGTCTCCCTAGGTAATTATTTAATCTCATAATTTTCTTGGCAATATTATACTAATTTTAAAAGAGTATTATACCCTTTAAGAGGGTAGAAAATTTTGAGGTGACTTTTTTTTTGGCTGCTTAATCTAGAGTTTAAGATGACCGTGATTTTTTTTTTTTTTTTGACATGCATTAAATGTGACTTTTTCTTAGCAGAAGCTAAGTCAGAAGCAACTGATTTAATAAAGTAGTTGTGGGGTATGACAAAGAAGGTACAGTTATTACCTCTCTTATGAAGTTTTTAAAAAGCAATCATTAAATAAATGGTTTCTAGCACATGCAGATGCTAATTTTAGTATGTAAAAGTTGAGGATAAAATTGAATGCAAGTATATGTTGTGATTTATTCAGATGTATGTTTGACTGGTTCTCCATATCCTTAAGAATGCTGTATTTCCAGGGGTCCTGCCAGAGCAAGAACCATGGCTTATTTTGGGGAAGGAAAAGGACCTATTCATGTCGATAATGTGAAGTGCACAGGAAACGAGAGGTCCCTGGCCGACTGTATCAAACAAGATATTGGAAGACACAATTGCCGCCACAGTGAAGATGCAGGAGTTATTTGTGATTATTTTGGCAAGAAAGCATCAGGTAACAGTAACAAAGGTAGGTCACCTCTGTGGCCCTGAACAACTCACAGAATATGAGTTGTTCCCCACTTCCTTACTATAAGCCGTACTTTGATAACAAAAATCCCATGTAACAAGAACGTATGTGCATATAGTCCCTTGTTCCTTGTGCTAGTATTCAGAGCCAGTGGCTCTTGGCAAAGTTGCTTAGGTGGGACTTACAGGGAGAGCAAAGTTCAGGGGAAGGAGTGGATTTATAGGACCTTTAATCTCTGGGATCGTCCCCTTTTTACACTCTCAGCCATTTCTGTATCATTCCTTCTTTGGATGTAATAAAGCTGCCATGATTGCTGCTATCCTTGAATGTGCCAAACTGATATTTACTTCATAGAAAGGAAAGGAATGAGAATATAGAGATGAATTGAAGAAAGGTACTTCTTTACACTTACTAATATTTTAAACAACAGGGATAATTTTAAAAATGCATTTCAAAAGGAGAGTTATCTTTTATAGTTTTTGTTCTCTGAAATTTAAAAATTTAAGGAAAATGAGAAGAAATCTTTTAGTATAGTACAGTTAATAGGTGTTTCATACTTGAAAGCTCTGGGGACATTTCATTTTTATGAAACAAATATATCTCTGAAGGAATGAGTGGGAGAATTAGCTACTTTGGAGAAATCTGTGGTTATAGTTTGTGAAAACAACCATCACCTTATCTGGATTGAAAGTTCATAGTTTTGATACATTGGTTTTTTTTAAAAGTCAGGTACATCTGTATATAAGCATTCCCTTTTTCTAACACCTTTTAGTAACTTCCAAAGACAATACAATAAGTGAATTGGGATGTTGTTAATATGATTCTTCACTATCTGAGGGGTTTTTGAGTGTAGAAAGAACAATTGTGACCCTTTATGCTTTGTTTTATGTTCTATCTATTATATCTTACACAGAAAAACAGTACATATATAATGAAGAAACTAAAAAATACACACACACACACACACACACACACACACACAAAAAAAAAAAAAAAACTTGGGGAGCCAGTTTTCCCTAAATACTGATTACTACTTAATTTATTAAATTTTCTTCAGTAATTTAAAACACAGTTACAAATTGAATATAACCGATTCTTTGGATTATGTCAAATTCCTTACGCAGGTGAAAAATATGAAAATCTGATAATCTTAAAATGTTTTACTACATTTGTATATAAAC
>NW_007726263.1:251384-253052 GCF_000696425.1 Galeopterus variegatus | reverse complement strand
GCAGGTGAAAAATATGAAAATCTGATAATCTTAAAATGTTTTACTACATTTGTATATAAACCTATTCTAAAATATGAGACACTATGGATTTGTACATTTGTGCATTGTTTATACATTTGTTTGCATGCCTTCCTAGAGTTGTACCAATACTTAGTTTGATACCTTTCCATAGTTATAACAATGCTACTATACCTCAAATAAAAAGACTGCATCTCAGACTGGCTAGATTACAGAATCTGGCCTATTAGCCAGTGGATTTTATGTTGAAGCTCAGGACCTGGTGAATTGTATAAGGTGATTCAAACTCAAGCCATTGGTTATTGGTCATCTCATGGGATCCTTTTATAAGTGAACTTCATCTAGCTTTTAAATTTTTCTATAACAGTATATGGCTTTAAACATATTTTACTTTCTTGTGATCTGGTGTTTTGCCCCAGAATGATGTAAAGTTTAAGTTTTGCTTGCTCAGTATTACATCATTCCTTTTCTTGGCAAAATATACATTGACCTGACTTGGAGCATTATTGGAAACTTATGTTTTTCCTAATATCTTATAATTTGCAATGTCATCTGGAGGACTCATATCCTAAGAGAAGAACGTTAAAATTTGACAGCATGCCTCTGAGATCATTTGGCAAATTAAACATTTTGGTACACATTGTTGAACCTCTTTCTCCATCAAGAAATAACAGTTGCTGATTCTCTGTTGGGCTCCCTTCTACCTGGTTTTTATGGGAGACCATTGGTGCTAATTAGGTCTTCATGGTCTTGGCACAATTCCCACCCTTCTCTTCCTACACACGCAGAAAAACAGTACATATTTATGCACATAGACTTAACTGAAGAATATGCTAAGTAAATGTAAATTCAGACCAGAATTCTACCCTGGAAATGTGCTTTGCTCCTCTGAGTTACATTTTACATATGGATTGGAACAATGTTGTGTGCGAAGAGTAAGTAATTTAGACCATTACTGCCTTTGCAGTTCTCTTGTTTTGTTTAATGCTCCTGAACTCTGAAATAACCTCTATAATCAGCAGAAGGAAATGTAGGTATCTACAAGGATAATATATAGGACAGAGTCATTCAACAGCCCATGAAACCCCTCAGAGCTGAATGGTAGGGAGCCTCATAAAGTTTCTCGTCTGCTTGCAAATCATTGTAGTTTGGTTAAATGAGACAAGATTTAATTTTTATTGTAAGAAAAATTATCCTGTAATTTTCAGAGAAAAGGCTTTTTAGAATACAGGGGGAAGCATTAGGGGACTGTGTCACTTATGTTTTTATCCCTCTATCATCTATGTTACAGTTTAATTAATGACCTATTTCTGCTTCAGAGTCCCTCTCATCTGTTTGTGGTTTGAGATTACTTCCCCGTCGGCAGAAGCGGATCATTGGTGGGAAAAATTCTTTAAGGTAAAAGCCTCCTCAGAGGAGATGTTCTATATTACAGAATTATTTATATGCATAGTGTTACAAACTGGGGATTTTCTATTATTATATAAGGAACTTGTTTTACTCATTTTATTTTCTAAACTAAGTACAGATTCTGCTGATAATTTCACTGTCCTTTGACATATATTTACTTTATATAGACCATGTTTTTATATCATTATCCCCTAATTTATGAGATAGATGTGTTGCTGAAAAGTTACATGGTGAAAACAA
>NW_007726263.1:248846-250816 GCF_000696425.1 Galeopterus variegatus | reverse complement strand
AAAACAATTTTATGAGAGACTTGAAAAAATGTCTAACTAGAAAATTCATCTAATTTAGAATTAATTTATTTCAGGCTTGATTTATTTTAATATAAATTTTTGTTTGCTGAATTTACTAATGGGAAACCAGCACTTTGTTTACTAAATACTTCTTTGGGCTGCGTAGGTGAGGTAGGGTGAGGAGAGAAATTACACTTCAAATCATGAAATATGAAGAAGACTAACTTTGTTTCCAAGAGTGTCAGAGATAGGTGGGATGCATGCAAATGCCAACAAGCAAATCTTCAGGGTTGCTGATATATGGTTTGCTCAGAGTTGTAGGAGCATCATTCTCAAAGTAGAAAGGGAACTTACATCCTAGAGTCTCTTTTGTATTTCTTTGCCCCCTCCTGCAAGCCATTGAAGTCATTGCTATAACTGGTGCTTTTCTTTGCTTTCTGCCTTTTATGGATGTTGATGTGTGGCATTTTCTTCTTAGGGGTGGTTGGCCTTGGCAGGTTTCCCTCCGGCTGAAGTCATCCCATGGAGATGGCAGGCTCCTCTGTGGGGCTACGCTCCTGAGTAGCTGCTGGATCCTTACGGCAGCACACTGTTTCAAGAGGTATGTGTCCATCTTTTCAAACAACTTGATTTGGCTCTTATTCTCCAGTTCTTCCAGTCCTTTCCTGCTCTACAGCACTTGGGTGTCAGAGCCAGGATAAAGGTCCTCCTTATCTAAGCCAGCAGCACCATGGAAGTGAGGGAGGTGACAAAAGGAGCAAAGAGAACCCTCAAGAAGCCACCTCCTACACTGGTGTTAAAGCAAACTTTGGATTTAGTGATAAGAGAAGGTGGGTTTTTAGAGGGGAGGCAGCTATGTTAGTATTTCCCCCAAGAACATATCTGAGGGTGAAATCGTATTTCCATAGAGGTAGAAGAGACCTCGGATTATTTATTTATGAATGCTAAGGAATAGGGAGTACAGTTTTAGGGTTTTTGATCCTGTGAGTTTTGGTGTTTTGTATCTTTTAGATTTTGCTATTTGTAACTGCTAGAAAGTCAGGTTGCATCTGTTTTATTCTTGGCTTTTATATAGTTTAGTCTTGATTATTTCCTCTTGTGCTAAAAGTTTTATCAGTCCATTCTGAAGTCTTCCAATTCAGAGGGGAGACCACACAGCGAAAATTAGTGTGCTAGAGCCACAGAGCTCATGATGGCAGAGCCCGCAGATGCAGTAGAACCCACCTCTCCTTTCTTCTTGTCCAGTGCTCTTTCATGGGCCCTAATCAATGGCCATTTCCTCAGCATTAATTTTGGTATTTAAATATGTATACCATTGGAAAAATACTGATAATTACTGAAGCAACGTGACGAGTACAAGGAGTTTCATTATACTATTTTAATTTTGTGTGTTTGAAAATTGTCACCCTAAAAAAGTTTGAAAAAAAGTGTACCATATTGTTGAAAGATTTTTGGGAGCAAAAAATTTTTTTTTCTTATGTGGTATCATGTGGTGCATACCTAGTTTCATTATGTATTTGAAATTCATTCATGTAGATTTTGTTAGTGCCATATGAATTTTAACTCCTATTGTAAGACTAAAGTACTGTTTATTTATCCCTCTACTGATGGATAGGTAAGTGGTTTCCATTCTTTCACTATGAAACGACAATGTTGCAGTACTAACCATGGACGTGTCTCATTTGTGTGTACATGTGGGGGCATTTTGCTGGAGTATAGGCTTTCTTCAGTTTTTCCAAGCTCTGCCAATTTGCCCTGTGAAGGAATTGTATCTGTTTATAGTAAAGCAATGTTTAAGTTTCTGTTTCCTCACATCCCCACTAAACTTAATACTATCAAAATTTTTAATTTTTGCCAATCTTACAGTTTTGGGGTTTCTTTTTTACTGAATTTTTCTGACTAATGTGCAAACACCTTTTCCCAGCCTGGGCCATGTCCTTTTACATGCTTATGGTCTTTTTCTTACAAAA
>NW_007726263.1:244467-248075 GCF_000696425.1 Galeopterus variegatus | reverse complement strand
TATTTTACATAACATTTGTGTTTCTGGGATATAATTGAGTTTGAGAGTTTCCTTATATACCAGTGGGTTTAATGCATTCCTGTGTTACATTGAGTGGCACAGACAATGAAAATTATATGCACTCATTAACTTAACAAATAATTATTGAGCCCCTAATATTTCCAGGCATATGCTATGCACTAAAGTGATAGCGCAGAACAAGACAGATAGGATCCTTGCTGTCATAGAGTTTACAGTGTAGCTATAGGAGCCCAGAGGAGGGAGACATTGATATTGCTGATATGATTAAAAAAAGTTTAGAGCACCATTTTTAAAGTGTGGTCTTTTCACTATAATATTAGATTCACTTAGCTTATATTCACTTAGATTCACTATGATAGAAATCAGTAAAATGGGTACAGTGTAACAGAAAGCGACTTGGATTTGGCCATCAAGACCAGGGTTATGGTTCTAACTCTTCCAACTGTTAACCTCTTAAAGCCTCAGTTTACTTATTTGAAAGTGAAAGCAATAATGTTCCACAATGAGAAGCAAATGATCTGCAAAGTATTAGAAAGTATTTTATAAACTGTAAAATTCAAAACAAACATTAGTTATTATTATGTCGGGGTTCAAAGGGAGGAATCAAAGAATATATTAGGAACTGATATGATTTTCCTCAGTAAGGAACTGAGGATGATTTTATTTCACTTGCTAGTGGAGAGGAATAAGGTAGAAAACTGCAGAGAACCAGAAGCAGCCCATTTTGGGGCTTAGAGTTTAGGCAAAATAATTCAGAATGTTAAGTTTAGATAATCCTCCTCTTATTCAAATCAATACTGGCAGCATTCCCATTACCACAAATTATGATTATACCCCATGACCCCCACCCAATTATTCTGGACCTCCATCCCCATCCCCCTTTCCCACACTCCACTTTGCATCCNAAAATATTTTAATATATTTAAATATGTCATCTTTTCCTTTAGAGTTTTATATAAGCTTTGTGTATCTTATTTTAAAAATCTTTCCCTAGCCCCATATATATAATGAAGAGGTTCTGTTATTTCTTTTCTAAAAAATTTTACTGTTTTTCTTTTCGTATTTAGATTTTTAATCTGTTTATAGTTTATTTTTGTGTAGGGAACATGGTATGAGGAAGGGACCTAATTTTACATTATTCTTTATAGATAGTTTTCCCATTAATTTTTATTGAATATTCCATTCTTTACCCATTGATTTGTGTTAGCTCTGTTATAAGCCAAATTCTCATATATTCTTGTTTTAGGATCTCTATTTTCTTCCACTTATCTATTTCAATATTTGTGGAATAATCTTCCATGTTCAATGTGCTACAGAGATACAAATCTATATTTTACATAACATTTGTGTTTCTGGGATATAATTGAGTTTGAGAGTTTCCTTATATACCNATCCTTACATGTGCTCTCTCTTGGTGGTGTTATTTTATTTTATTTGTTTATTTAGATTTTTTAAAAAATATTTACTTATTTTAATTGACACATTGTTATTGTACATTGTACATGCTTATGGGGTACAATCTAATGTTTTGGTACATAAATATGTTGGCCATCACATCTCAGGCACGAGTAGTTACAATCAGCTTTGTATCTCATGAATATTCATAACCAATAAAGTATTTGCATATAAAAATTAAATTAAATTAAAAGTCCAATATTATTTAAATATATCCACTACCTGGCAACTGAGCCCCCACTTTCATCATGCAACAGTCATTTAGGAGTATCTCCTATGTGCCAAGTAATTAGTAGACATTTGGTGTATAAACACAAATGAGGTGATTACTGCCTTTAAGCAATATTCTAGACAGAGCAGGCCAAGGGAGGATTAATGGCTGAATAGTATTCAATTGTGTATATATACCACTTTTTTTTTTTTTTAATATCCATTCATCCCTTGTTGGACAGTTAGGTTGATTCCATGTCTTGGGTATTATAAATTGTGCTGCAATAAACACGGTAGTGCAGATATCTCTTTGACATACTGACTTCATTTCCTTTGGGTGCATACTCAGTACAGAGATTGCTAGGTCATATGGTAGTTCTATTTTTAATTTTTTGAGGAAGCTACAAACTGCTGTCCATAATGGCTGTACTAGTTTACACTCCCACCAACAGTGTGCAGGTGTTCCTTTTTCTCCACATCCTTACTAACACTTGTTTTCTTTGTCTTTTTGATAATAGCCATTCTAACTGGAGTCAGGTGGTATTTCATTGTGGTTTTGATTTTGCATTTCCCTGATGATGACTAGTGATGTTCAGCATTCTTTCACATGCCTGTTGGCCATTCGTATGTCTGCTTTTGAGAAATGTCTACTAAGATCCTTTGCCCAATTCTCAATTGGGTTCTTCTTCTTCTTATTTTGCTGTTGAGTTGTTAAAGTTCCTTATATATTCTTGGTATTAACCCCTTGTCAAACATATAGTTTGCAAATATTTTCTTCCGTTCTGAAGGTTTTCTCTTAACTCTGTTAATAGTTTCCTTTGATGTGAAAAACTTTTTAGTTTGATGTAATTGCACTTGTCTATTTTTGCTTTTGTTGCTTTTGCTTTTGAAGTCTTATGTAAAAAATCCTTGCCCACCCCCATGTCATAGACCATTTCCTCTATGTTTTCTTCTAGTAGTTTCATAGTTTCAAATTTTACACTTAATTCTTTAATCCATTTTGAGTTTATTTTTGTATATGGTAAGAGGTAGTTGTCTAGTCTCATTCTTCTGCATGTGGATATCCAGTTTTCCCAGCACCATTTNTATAGTTTGCAAATATTTTCTTCCGTTCTGAAGGTTTTCTCTTAACTCTGTTAATAGTTTCTTTTGATGTGAAAAACTTTTTAGTTTGATGTAATTGCACTTGTCTACTTTTGCTTTTGTTGCTTTTGCTTTTGAAGTCTTATGTAAAAAATCCTTGCCCACCCCCATGTCATAGATCATTTCCTCTATGTTTTCTTCTAGTAGTTTCATAGTTTCAAATTTTACATTTAATTCTTTAATCCATTTTGAGTTTATTTTTGTATATGGTGAGAGGTAGTTGTCTAGTCTCATTCTTCTGCATGTGGATATCCAGTTTTCCCAGCACCATTTTCTGAAGAAGCTGTCTTTTCCCCAATATGTATTCTTGGCACCTTTGTCAAAGATAAGCTGGCTGTAGGTGTGTAAATTTATTTCTGGTCTTGCTATTCTGTTCCATTGGTTTATGTATCTGTTTTTATGCCAATACCATACAGTTTTGGTTACTACAGTTTTACAGTATACTTTGACATCAGGTAGTGTGATGCCTTCAGCTTTGTTCATTTCTTTTCAGTATTGCTTTTGCTATTCAGGGTCTTTTTTGGTTCCATATAAATTTTAGGATTGTTTTTTCTATTTCTGTCAAGAATGTCATTGGTATTTTGATTGGGATTGCATTAAAAGTATAGATGGCTTGGGTAGAACAGCCATTTTAACAATATTAATTCTTCCAATCCATGAACATGGGCTATCTTTCCATTTATTTATGTCCTCTTCAATATCTTTCTTCAAAGTTTTATAATTTTCATTGTAGAGGTTTTTCACCTCCTTGGTTAAGTTTATTCCTACATTTTGTGGGG
>NW_007726263.1:241172-243852 GCF_000696425.1 Galeopterus variegatus | reverse complement strand
TAATTTTCATTGTAGAGGTTTTTCACCTCCTTGGTTAAGTTTATTCCTACATTTTGTGGGGGGTTTTTTTGCTTTCTTTTCAGGTAGTTCACTATTAGTATATAGATATGCTGCTGATTTTTGTCTTTTGATTTTGTATACTGAAACTTTACTTAATTTGTTTATTAGTTCTAGCTGTTTTGGGGTGGAGTCGTTAGGGTTTCTATATATAAGGTCATGTCATCTGCAAACAGAGACAGTTTGACTTCCTCCTTTCCAATTTGGATGCTTTTTATTTCTTTCTCTTATCAATTGCTCTGGTTTGGATTTCCAGTAATATGTTGAATAGAAGTGGTGAAACTGTGCATCCTTATCTTGTTCCTGATCTAGGAGGGAAAGATTTCAGCTTTTTCTCATTCTGTATGATATTAGTGGTGGGTTTGTCATATATGGCCTTTATTGTCGTGAGGTACATACCTTCAAAACCTAGTTTAAGAGTTTTTATCATGGAGTGTTGAGTTTTGTTAAATGCTTTTTCTGCATCAATTGAAATGATCATATGGTTTTTGTGTTTCTTTCTGTTAACGTGGTGTATCACTTTTATTGATTCGCATATAGTAAACCATCCTTGCATCCCTGGAATAAATCCCACTTGATCATAGAGAATGATCTTTTTAATGTGTTGTTGGATTTGGTTTGCTAGTATCTTGTTGAGAATTTTTTCATGCATGTTCATCAGGGATATCGGCCTATAATTTTCTTTTTTGGTTGTGTCCTTGTCTGATTTTGAAAACTGAGTAATGCTGGTCTCATAAAATAAGTTGAGGAGTATTCCTTCCTCCTCAATTTTTGAAATAATCTGAAGATTATTGGTATTATTTCCTCCTTAAATATTTGGTAGAATACAGCAGCGAATCCATCAGGTTCTGGGCTTTTCTTTAATGGAGACCTTTGTATCAGTGTCAGTCAGTGAGCATATATACACTAGTGCAGCAGGGCCTGGCAGCTCCAGGAAGGGCCACTGGATCAGCTGTTGCTCCTTGTTGGAACAAGCCTGCAAGGGTGAAGAGGCCCAGCAGCTCTGTAGAGGCTTGCTGTGGAGAGGCAAAGCCATTGCCCTATCATTGTCTGTCAGGGAGTGGGTGTACACTAGTGCAGCAGGGCCCAGTGGCTCTGTAGAGGGCCACAGGGGGAGGCAGAGCTACAGCAAGACTGGCTGTTGAGCTGGCATGGGCACCTGTGGGTTCAGTGGGCTAGCAGGTTGTGCAGGGCAGGTGTATATGAATGTGGTGGACTGCCACTTCTTGGCAGCTTCCTTGCTGGGCAGATTTGCCTTTTCTCCTGGGTGGGGCGGGGGTGGATAGGTAGTTAGGGAGGTTCCATGTGGGTTCAGATGCTGTGGTCTTCGTCTTTCTGTCTTGCTGGGGTCATGGTTCTGCCAGCGCCTGTGTGAATGTGGTAGAATGAACGTGGGGCCTCAAGATAGAGGGAGTCACTTTCCAATGGACCCCAGGGCAGGACACAATATAGTAGTGGGTTCAGTTTCAAGATGGTGCTGTGTCATAGCTGCTTAGATTAGGAGGCTGGGGACTGCTCTTCCTGGGCTTGTGCAGCTGCACAAACTCCCAGCTACTCTAAAAACTAGGTTTAGGAACTCAAAGGATGGGGTAGGAATCTCTTGTGGCAGGGATTGCTAGCATTTGTGATGAAGTGGAAACAGCTGGGATTCTTCCAGCTTACATTCTGTCCACCTGACTCTGAGTAGGTCCCTGCAGAGAAACAGCAAGGCAGAGGCAGGATGCCTCACTCTGCCTTCTATGGTGCTATCCTGGTCTTTCTTGCTCTGCAAGGATTTCATCACTCCCTTGGTGGCTTGCAGCATATTTCTTCATCATTCCAGTCAAAATACAGTTGTTTATTTGTCATTTTGATCTCTTTTTGTGGGAGGGGACTAGCATCAGACAACTCTAGTTGGCCATCTTGCTCTGCTCTCCCCAAAGTGGATTTTAAAAATTGGTGGTGGTATTTTAAACCTAGATCAACAGGTAACTCTTTCTATATGTCATTTGGAATTTCTTCCCGTTATCTGCACAGTATAATATAAAGACAGTTCATTAAAGAGCACAGAAACAGATTATGATATGCAGCATTTTGGCATGCTTCGGCTATAATACAAGATTCTTTTGATGTGAATAGGGGGAAAACTGCTTTGCAAATGTGTTATATATCCATCTGACTTGGTCTGTAACCTTTGCTGGATTTCATAGACTTCTCGTTTGAAGTGCCTAAGGGGGCTACAACTCACATCTTTATTGCAGTAAGTTTATGAAAAGGCATAGAGCCAGTTGCTAGTGATTAGAACAAGCTCCAAATTTTGTTTTTCTAGGTTGAGGGACTTTGGTTTAAAACAATCCTCCTTTAATCACCAGAAACTCTGAAATTTGCAAAAAGGGACTGTAATGTGGAAGCAGTGTACTCAGGCCCTGAAAGGTTACTATTCTTTTAGGTTTCTTGGGTGGCGAAAAGTATTTTAATATAATTTAAGGCTTAT
Organism: Galeopterus variegatus; assembly: GCF_000696425.1. Classification (NCBI taxonomy): domain Eukaryota; kingdom Metazoa; phylum Chordata; class Mammalia; order Dermoptera; family Cynocephalidae; genus Galeopterus; species Galeopterus variegatus. The sequence continues at coordinate 241,322 of NW_007726263.1, read as the reverse complement.
TGGTAGGGAAACTGGATTTCATATTTTGAAATTAGCTCCCCCACCTCCTTTTCTTTCTATTTGTATTTCCACTTCTTTGTCAGCTACTGGACTTCTGTATACATAAAGGGTTTCTTGTTTATCCAGCTGTCTTTGGTGCCTAATTCTTGC
>NW_007726263.1:193879-240300 GCF_000696425.1 Galeopterus variegatus | reverse complement strand
TTAATTCCTTTTAATTGCTTGTTCTGGTAAGAAACCCAATTTTGGAGGAATGAATGTTCTTGAAATAAGGACTCTCTTATTTCTCTAATTCTATTCCAACTTTGATTTTTTCAAGAATATCTTACCTGATTTTCCCTTTTTGACTTTTTGCCTAGAAATGCCATAGCAGCTGGAAATTGTCAGAGATTATTGCTCTGAAAATCAGAACTGTCTAGATCTTTGTAATTAGAAAGATGAGCCACAGGGGTAATGGAACTTAACTTTTAAGAACACAGTTTGTCAGGTGTTTAACATGTGTTGCATCATAACCTAGTATATGGTAGAGCAGTGTTCTTACTAACATAGTCATAGGTGATACACAAAGTACCATCAGTTATTCTAAAATCATTTCCTGAGCACACACTATATATATAAGGAACAGTGCAGGGTTCTACTGAGGTTACTTCTTCCTAAGCAGTTGGAACCATTTACACAAGCAACTTCAATCAACTACTTTTTGAGTTTCATCCAAACAACAGAGAAAAACAGATTGTAGTAGTAGCAGATGTGCACAGGCTGATGTAAAATATTGTTTTCTTGTAAAGATGAATCCATGTAGAAAACAAACACAAAGAATATGCCCCTGCAACTTGAATTACTTCTTCTGATTTTAATCCTAGTAATTTTTTGTTGTTTATTTTAACTCTAGAGTCTCAGAGAAACTGGGATATTGGATTTTACTAAACTGCTGTATCTCAGATCCTCTCTTGCTTAAGCTTGTCCAGGAATTTCATCCAATTTTTATCTGAAGGGGAGTTGAAGGCATTTCAGCAAAACAAACACCAAATCATGTGTCAGCGAAAACCTGAAATGTTTACTTTAGAAGCATTTTTGAATGTAATAAACAAAGCCTATTATAATAACAAAAGTTCAAATAGAAAGACCTTAAAATACATCGAAAAAGAGATTCCTTTATAGGTTTTCTTGAGAAGCCTAGGACCATAATAAATGCTTTCGAAGTCCACAGTCATATTGGGAACTTCAGCCAGTTTTATTCTTGAAATTTATAATCACACCCACTAGGAGAGGTGACACTAGAAGACAAACATTTGGTTGGAAAACTAATCCAGTCTTGTGTCTTACGTTCTTAGAAGGTGACACTAGAAGACAAACATTTGGTTGGAAAACTAATCCAGTCTTGTGTCTTACGTTCTTCAAATTCCAAGCACAAAATCTATTCTGAGAATAATTTGAGTTAAATGAGTGTGGGACTCCCTGCTTAGGTTTGGTTGGCCCATTTCTTTAAATCAGGACCACATTTTAAAAGTATAGGTACTAATAAAGAGCTTCATTTTGACAGGAATGGTGTTTTCCTTCTTGTTAGGTAAATATTTTATCTTCATTCTCAGTTTAATATAACTCCTGATTGGTGAGCATACTAATTCTAGGATATACCTGCCAAAATCTACTTGATCCAAAAACAGTATATGTAGGGAACGTGTATGCTTTTTGTATTTTGCTATATATTAGTATTCTCTTAGAATGCTTACTTCACCCAGTAAAATTCCAGGCATGCAGGGGCAAGAATTATGCCCATGTATTTAAGTCTTTTGTTTAGTGGTTCTCAGGCCTGACTGTGAATTTGAAACACCAATGGTCCTACACCATCCCTGTTAATTTATATTCTCAGAGATTGTGTGGCCTGGACATTTGTACTTCTAAAAGTGGTATAGGTGATTCTGATAAACAGCCATCATTAACAAGAGTATTATTGGATCTTTGAAGGGATATTTTTTTATGAAAGAGAAACTTTTGTGATAGTTTTATTATTATATGAAAATTGGTAAAAAGATGTCTCTTCGATTTCAGTAAGTTAGGGACAAAAGTGTAAGTAGGTATGTGGACATGGATGTCTTTCAAAATAAGTCATTTAACACACAGTACATTTATTAAGAGCTTTCTCTGTGCCAAGCACTTTGCTTGGTGCTAAGGACACAAAAATGACCATGACATAGTCTCTGGACTTGAAGAGCCTTTAATTGGAAAGAGAACATCTTAATAAGTTCTAAAAAGTGTTATAAGTGCTATTGGCAGTGTTCAAAAGAAGGATTGGCCAGATTGGGGGAAGGGCGGGCAATCAGAAGAGCTTCCAAGGAGATCCTCAGCTTGATGGGATAAAAGTAGTTTTTGCTATATTAGGATGGTGGGTAGGAGGGAAATGACATTGCAAATAGTTCGAATAAACACAAAAATTTGTGGGATATTTCTTCAATCAGTTTAAAGGACAGGCGCACAGGGGCCAGGATGGTGCTATCACAGAGGTGGACAAAGGCCAGTGTTTGGACAGGTTTGTATATCACTTAAAGAAATTTAACTTTATTATTTAGAAAGGGGGATCCCCTTGGGACAGGCGCACAGGGGCCAGGATGGTGCTATCACAGAGGTGGACAAAGGCCAGTGTTTAGACAGGTTTGTATATCACTTAAAGAAATTTAACTTTATTATTTAGAAAGGGGGATCCCCTTGAAGGATACTCAGTAGAGTAGTTATATTATCAGATAGAAACATCGCTCTGGCTGCAGTGTGAAGGATGGACTGAAAAAGTTCAACTTGAAGCAGCAAGGCCATTTAGACAACTATTTCAGTAATCCTGGCATGAAATGACACATTAAGGTAAGACTACTCAAGGATTTAACACTGAGATTATTATTATTTATTTATTTTTAAGAAGTTAAGTGTTTTATTATCCAGGGTTAAACATCTACTGACAAACACTGAGATTATTTAAAAAATAAATTTCCTTTTTGTAGTAATGTCCTGTACCTTTGTTTACTGGTTGAAGACTCGATTTTTATAGATAGCATAGAATAGATTTATATGGCCAGTTTAGATGCACAGGCTATTTTAGACAAGTTTCACAGCTGTTTTACATAGAATGAAAATACTGTTGTAATAAGATTTTTTTTTTAGATTGAACAGTAATGTAATTATCTTGAAGAATATAAAATGTTGACCATTTGAAGGCAGTGTCTCATAACTTAAGCTTAAAGTTATAAGCAACATAAAAGCAACCACATTAAAGAAATATAATAAAATAGGATGCCTAGATCATGCGAAACTATTTCTCTAGGCTAGTGCTGTCTAGAAGAACTATAATGTAAGCCACAAATACAAGGTATATATGTAACTTAGTTTTTTAGCAGCCACATTTGAAGATAAAAAAAACCAAACAGGTGAAATTAATTTTAATAATATATTTTATTTAAGCTGGTATATCTAAAATGTTATCTTTGCAAAATATAATGCAAAAATTATGGAGATATTTAATATTCTTATTTAAAGAGACAATATACATATTTAGTATTCTTTTTTCATACTAAGCATTCTAAATCCTGTGTGTATTTTACACTTTTAGCACATCTCAATTCAGACTAACCACATTTCAAGTGCTCCAATAGCCACATGTAGCTACTGGCTACTGTATTGGATGGTGCAGCTCTAGAAAATTTCTTAATTTCATCCCAAAGAATATATGTAACATTTCAGCAGCATTTTCAAAGATGACAATTACTCTGGATGGAAAGTCGTGAAGTCACGTGCAGTTACTTTAAATACTTGAATATATTGTTAATAAAGCTTACTGAATTTTTATAATATACTAGTAATGGTACTACACAGAAAACGGAAGTGAGAATTATTTAAATATCTGATTATTCTCCATAACTATTAGTTTTTACATTTTCAGGATGTGAAATAATCCTAAACTTTACTTAAATTTTGAAGTGGAACCTACAAGAGCATATTCTCTAGGCACAATATAAAAATAGCCTCTGAATTTTAAATATATGTGATGATTTAAAGTTGAAAGAGGAGGGTCTCAAGGAATCACAGCCAATTATTATTACTACAGATCAATGGTAGGTGGCTGTATATCCCAAATGATCTTTGTTATACTGTTTAGTTTTTTGAGCTGACATAGTTAAGAAAATTACTTTGTATATGCAAGATAGCCATAGCCCTACTTATGGCTATTAGAATGTTCAGGCATCTCATAAACTCCAGTAATTACATAGGAGTAAGTGGGAGGTTATATTTTAAATAGACAGTCATTAGATAATCCTAAACTTTTGAATGCTAACTTCTCTAAGCTCACATTCAAGTATAGGTCTTATAAACAGTGGAAGACTCTGAAGTTTTGGTCAAAAAATTAAGGTAAGAGTTGTTAAATTAGATGTATGCTTTTCAGCTTCAACAGTCAGATGCCAGCACAAAGTAGGTACAGAGTTGATGAAACCAGGGTTGGCGTTTTGGCAGGTAAAAGGAAAGAAGAATTGAGAGTTTTTGCAAGAATGACTGTGGTGATGGACAGTAGAATCCAAGCCAGATAAGAAGGGAAGCTATAAGCACAGTGAAATGGAAATGAAAAACTAATGGGGTCCAATGGAGTTGAAGGACTATAGAGTTATAGAGACAAAGTGTGAGATGCTTGAAATCAAGATTTCAGAATTGTATAGTATTTGGTGATTACAAAGTCTAGTTGTCATGTTGGGAGAGGGTGGTTGAGATGAAGTGGAGAATATAATTGCAGATAAATCAGGGAACTAAAAGGGAAAAGTGTTAGAAATTAAGTCACTAAGAATGTTATAAACAGTGGTAGATGGGAGGACAGTGAGCAAGGTGCTATAATCTTCAATGAGAAAGAAATATCCAGATGGGTTGGGCCATATATTCTAGGTCAGTGGTTCTCAACTGGGGACATTTTGTCTCCCAGGGGACATTTGACAATGTCTGGAGATGTTTTTGGTTATCACAACTAGGGCTGGAGAGTGCAGGTACTATTGACATCTAGTGAATAGGAGCCAGGGATGCTTTTAAGCACCCTACAATGCACAGGACAGCTTCCCACAACAGAGAATTATTTGGCCCAAAATGTCTACAGTGCTGAGGTTGAAAAATCCTGCTTTAGATGGATGTATCAGAATCAAGGTATGTTGGCTGAAAAACAGGCTGAGAACTATAAATCTAGTAAATTTTGTGTTATATTTTAATTGAATAGCTTTTCATGGAAAAAAGAATATGCATATTAAAAACAAATACTCATTAATTCACTAAATCAACAAACATGTTCCATTCCTACTTAATGGGGCACCAGTATTATAGGTATTTAAGATTCTTCAGTGAAAATGAATTGAAGACTTAAATGTAAGACCCAAAACTATGAAACTACTAGAAGAAAACAGAAGAAATGCTTCAGGACATTGGTCTGAGGAAAGATGTTATGGATAAGACCTCAAAAGCACAGGCAACAAAAGCAAAAAATAGATAAATGAAATGAGATTATATCATACTAAAAAGCTACTGCACAGCAAAGGAAACAATCAACAGAGTGAATAGACAACCTTTAGAATGGGAGAAAATATCTGTGAACTATTCATTTGACAAAGAATTAATATCCAGAATATGTAAAGAACTCAGCTCAATACCGAAAAACAAATAATCCAATTAAAAAATGGGCAAATGATCTGAACAGACATTTCTCAAAAGAAGATATACAAATGGCCAACAGGTATATGAAAAAATGCCCCAAATCACTAATCATCAGGGAAATGCAAAACTCAGTTAGAATGGCTATTATCAAAAAGACAAAAGAATAACAAATGCTGGCAAGAATGCAGAGAAAGGGGAACTCTTGTACAGTGTTGGAAGAAATGTAAATTAGTACAGCCATTGTGGAAAATAGTATGGAGGTTTCTCAAAAAACTAAAAACAGAACTATCATATGATACAGCAATCTCACTACTGGGTATTTATCTAAAGGAAAAGAATCAGTATGTAAAAGGGACATCTGCACTCTCATGTTTATTGCAGCACTACTCACAATAACCAAGATACAGAATCAACCTAAGTGTCCATCAACAGATGAATAGATAAAGGAAATGTGGTATATTTACACAATGGAATACTATTCAGCCATAAAAACACATGGAAATCTGTCATTTGCAGTGACATTGATGAACCCGCCAGACATTATGTTAAGTGAAACAAGCTAGACACAAAGATAAACACCATATGTTCTCACTTATGTGGAATCTAAAAAAGTTGATCTCACAGAAGTAGAGTAGAATAGTGGTTATTAGAAGCTGGGAAGGGTAGGGGTCTGGGGAGATAATGAGAGGCTGGTTTATGGATACAGAAGTACAGCTAGACAGGAGGAATAGACTCGAGTGTTCTATGGCACTATAGGGGCTATAATTAACAACAATTTATTGTATAGTTTTCAAATAGCTAGAAGAGAGGATTTTGAATGTTCCCAATACAATGAAAAGATAAATGTTTGAAGTGATGGACATGTTAATCATTACCCTGATTTGATCATTACAAATTGTATACATGTATCATAATATCACAGTATACTTCATAAATATGTACAATTATTTTATAAACTAAAAATAATAATTATTTTTTAAAAAGATAACCGATAGGGAAACTCCCAATGGGAAAAAAAGGCCACTATTGAAAAAATTTTATAGATCAAAAAAAAAAAAAAAAATACTCATCAGTGGAAACAAAAGATAAAGATCCCTGTCCTGGAATACCTTTTATTTAGGCAGGAGGAGCTAGAGAACAATAAACATAATAAATAGTAAATTAGGTAGTTTTTTAGAAAGTGGTAAATGTTAAAGAAAAAAAAGAAAAAAGTAGAGCAGATTAAGGATATTGGGAGTTCAGGGGGATGGGAAGACAAAGAAAGTTGGGTTGCAATTTTAAATATGGTGGTGCCAAAGTAGGCTTCACAGAACTGACATCTAAGTAAAGGTTTAAAAGAGGTGAAAGGATATAATGAATATCTTTTGAACTGAAAATATAGTTTGGGTTTGTATTTGGTTCATAGAAAAGGGCAGTAGTTGAATTTACTTTCTAGGAAACCGAAGGTTCTAAGCGCTTTGAGGGATACAAAGTTAGACCAGACATTGTTTCTGCCTTCAGGGAGTTTCATGATGAACTAACAATCTTGGAAATGACAGAAAAACAATGATGACAATAATTTTATCCCATACTATTTGTTCCTGTTTTGATTCTTTTTCATTTGGTGGGGAAACGACAGGTTAAAGATTATCTTCCACTCCTCCACATTTGCTCCCCAGAATATAGTTAGATAACAACCTAGATTACATAGTGAAATGAAGATGAGGGGATGACAATGGCTTTCCAGCAGAGGAGGGAGTGGGGCTCAGAGAAATGGAAGGAAAGGTTAAATTTACAAAAGGGGCTAGAATGACTTACAGTATCTCCATTAACCTTCCTTGCTGACAATCACCAATTTTCAGTATCTGAAATGAGCCTCTCATTAGCCCTCTCTGCCTCTCAGGTATGGTAACAGCACTAGGAACTATGCTGTTCGGGTTGGGGATTACCATACTCTGGTACCAGAAGAGTTTGAAGAAGAAATTGGAGTTCAGCAGATTGTGATTCACCGCGAGTATCGACCAGACAGCAGTGACTACGACATTGCCCTGGTTAGATTACAAGGACCAGAAGAGCAATGTGCCCGATTCAGTAGCCACGTTTTGCCTGCTTGTTTACCACTCTGGAGAGAGAGGCCACAGAAAACGGCCTCCCACTGTTACATAACAGGATGGGGAGACACAGGTAATATAAATAATGCAAAGGAACAAATGAGGAAAACTGGTCACCGTTTAGTACCTGGTATTATCCACACATTTTGGTGTGCGATGGGTAGTAAGATCTTACATGGGTTCAGGTGTAGTTGTTTGGAAATTCTGCAAAGTGTGAAATGAATGCATGTAATCTGGATAGTTATGGCTGGTTCCAGTTAGAACTTTGGCAAAGATTGAGATAACTTAATTGCCTGGGGTGCTCAGGGGTAGAGAATCTTCTACTATTAGTCCCCAGATTAGAAAGGGGACAGGGAAGAGATTTTAAGACCCTACTCCAAGACTTAAACTTGGCAGTCTATATTTTAAAAAGCTTTTCCAGACGATTTTAATGTAGCCCAGCAAAGGGCTCTGGTGTTTGATAATTTCTTTGCAATTGAGCCCTTTATAAAACAAACTCTTACAGAGAATTCCTAAAAATAGAACAGAAAAAAGCAGAGCTAGCTGCTGAGATTGAAGTGAAACCTACTCTAGTCTCTCCTTCATCCTTCTTCCCATTCTTCCCACCCTGCAACCCCTAAGCAAGAGTAATGTTTAGCTTATGCTCTTCTCAGGCGAATACAGCTTTCTGTATTGTCTTGCTGTAGAGTTAAATCAATGTATATCAGCTACTCTTTGCTGAAGATGGGCTTTGAAAGAACAGACTAGGTCTCACCTGGATTAGGTGCTCAATTCACAAATGACTATTGAATAAAGAAAAATTTTTGATAGGTTGATTGCTCTCCATTAAAAATAACTGCACTGATAGCTGTACTCTTGAAGACTGTCAAGCAAGTATATTTCTACAGGTGATAATTTCAATAAGGTTTTACTTAGTAAATATATACATATCTCTCTCTCTCTGTTTACTTTATCCCATACTATACTAAAGCTGGACTTCAGTTATACTTTTTCATAGCAGCAAAATGTAGAACATCTGCAGCAGAAATAGATTACTAAAACATTGGGACCTATCCTGAGATAAACTGGGGAAAAAAAGAAAAAAAAAAAAAAGAAACATTTCCTGAATGATACAACGATAAAATAAAGTCAGGGTAAAAGCCTTCTGGGTACACTGTGTTGATCCATGAGGCAAATCAAGTCTCTGAGAAGGCTAAAGTCTATTAGAATTATGACTACTTCAAAAGAGGTTCAGTCACCTTCTTTTGGACACCACATCTGAATTAATAGAAATGACCAAGGAAGTAAATTTTATAGACTGCTTTTTACTGTGACTAGTTATTCCAATTGAGTAAATAGAACCAGAGAATAATGGTGGAATCTATATTCAAGAAAAGAATATTATGGAGGACATATTTATACATTTTAGCCATCCACCAAGGGATAAATGGTTCAGCAGCAAGTAGAATACACTAACACCAGGTGGTAAACCTTAAGCCTGTTTGTATATGGGAAAGTATGTGCAATGTTTTATTTCTGAATCATCCCTTTTACAATACCACGTTTTTATTTAGGACAGTTATTGCCAACTTATGTGCTTATATATAATTGCCATTTATCTTCAAGTTCAGAGAAGTAGATGAATCAGATAAATGGCTGTTAATGCAAAACCATCAGTTTTTTAATGTATAGAATTAAAATACTAAAGCCTGCACAAATGTGCTTTCTTTAAACCTTTGTTGACAGCTAAGTCCATAAATATTACTCATTATTCCTCAAAAAATTCAGTACTGAGAAACAAATTTGTGAAGGCTAAGGGTGTGTGGTGACAACATTCAAAAAGACAGCTAATGACAATATATGCCATTTGTAGTTATCACCCATTTTAAACTATACTAATGCTGCAATAGAGATTTTATTTTCAAAACGGTGAAATGTTCATAAACTGTTAAATGTTGTGATCCTTAGCTGGAATGTGATTGACTAATTTGGGTATTTGGTCTGAGCAGGACGAGCCTATTCAAGAACACTACAACAAGCAGCCATACCCTTACTTCCTAAGAGGTTTTGTGAAGAACGTTATAAAGGTCGGTTTACAGGGAGGATGATCTGTGCTGGAAACCTCCATGAACACAAACGCGTGGACAGCTGCCAGGGAGACAGTGGAGGACCACTCATGTGCGAACGGCCTGGAGAGAGTTGGGTTGTGTTTGGGGTGACCTCCTGGGGGTATGGCTGTGGAGCCAAGGATTCTCCTGGTGTTTATACCAAAGTCTCAGCCTTTGTACCTTGGATAAAAGGTGTAACCAAACTGTAATTCTTCATGGAAACCTTAAGAGGAAACACTACTTAAAGAAACTGATGGAAAACTCTTAACCCCCATTATTAGCACTCAGCCAGAGATTATAACAGGGAGATCCATGTTTCTGCTTTGTGTTGTGATAAAAAGTATCCCCTTGCTACTTGAAAATCTGCGATGTGAATACTTTTTGTTACAAATACCTCAGTGTAATACTGATTATCCTTAATTAGCACTGTTACCTACCCAAATTTCACTGGAGAATTCTTTATCTTTCTGCCTATTTCTCAGCATTCTCGAGATTATTACTGATTTTGCAGTAAGGCTGTCTACATTTATGTGGATTGAGAACTCCTTAAAATTGAATCAATATGGTGCGCTACATTCAAAATAAGAGTCGCATTTTCTATTTATGCTCAGATCTTTTCAAAAGGCTGACAAGAAATCTTCCCACCTTATCTTTGTAGCCTTTGTCAAGTGAGGAAGTCAAAGACTAAAAAGGTAAAGGAATTCCATTATAAACTTATAGGCCAGAATAGAATCATTAAGCAACAAGGACATGTGCCTGTCACAATACATTCCTGAATGAAGGGATTTAACATATGGAAGCAAGTATCCTTAAGTACAAACACTATGGAACTAAAAAAAAAAAAGTTCTAGGTATTGTGTGTGAAATGCTAGCAAAATCTGGAAGGATATCTGGTAACTTAAAAAATGTTAGTTGGACATACAACCTAATTTATTTAACATATTACCAGATCTACTCTGATAACTTTTAACCACTTCATATGTATAACTTAGTAAGTAGAATTAGAAATGTTAACTTTTCCTTAGCATCATGATCCGTTTTCTAGACCATGATGAAAGAGTGCCACCTACTGCAACTTTCTAGTAATTGATTTATACCTATAGGTTTCCCCAAGACTAACCTGCCACTATCCAAATAAAAATACACTAGTAAAGATGCTTTCCTGCCTATACATTGGAAGTTTTAAAACTGTTTCAATTAATACATACACCAGTCATCACACTCACTGCATTAAGGAGCAATGCGCTTGACTGACAATTTATAAAAGGCCAGTAAGACTTTATACTAACCCTGGTTTTCAAATAGGGTTAACAGGCTGGTTAAGTTTTGAAAAGAAGCCTCAGGGCTGACAATGGGTATTTTTCTCCCATAGTTCTACTAGTCAAGGGAAGTTTCCCTTTGGCTATTTCTCAGAGGTAAGGGACAGCTGTTTACTATGCTTTATAAGACATTCTTGATAGTAATGCAAAATCTGCCTAAATATAAAAGGCAAACCTCTCAAGATATTTAAGTAACACTCCCAGACATGAGAATTATTGCTGATGTCACAGATCCTTCCCCAAATCCCAAGTGGTTTAGAAATAATAAGAGGTTAGCATGAACTTCAGGATAGTTGCAAATAACCCTTTTAAGTGGCTGTCATTAATAAGGGACTTTAGCTTTCCTTCCTATATCAAACTGTGTACCCCTTTTTGTAAATTCCCAGTTTTATAAAAACTGGTACAAACTTAAAGGTGCTTTATAGTTTGCTACTTTTCAGATTTGCAATGCTATGTGTCAGATATAACAGCATTAAAATTTTTCTAAAAGCCCATGATTTTGATAAAGAACCTTTTTAAGCAACATTTACATGTAGGGCTACATATGGTACACACTCGCACAAGGGCTTGGGAAAAATGTGCAATATAGGTGAGACTATTTTTACTCAAACTTTCCCACAGGCTGCCGTGGTAATTAAACTACAGTGCTGGTACAAGCAACACTTATATTCAGGTTTTAAGTAGACCAGGGATTGGCAAACCGAAAAGGCAGTAAACAGGCAGGCCTGCAGCTTGTTCTATCCTGAAGTAGAATAGATGGTTCTTAAAACATGCCTTCATTATAGCCAGTTTTGTCTAAGTGTGATTTTTAAAAGATACAAGTGTTTGGTGCATTTGTGTAAATAAAGTGCAGAACTTTTCACCTTGTAGTTGCCTTAACCTTTTGTGTGGTACAAAAAGACTCTGCTCTCTCCCTTGGGGATAACCTTGTCATTTTTATGTGCATATTTTCCCCAAATGCTACAATAACCTTAGGACAGTGCTCATTCATGCTAGTTCCAAATAAGCTCCTAACATTAAGGTATTCTGTTCATTACTGGTAACTACCTTTCCACCTATTTTTCAGTCAAGAAACACTGAGTATCCACATCAATGAAGCACTTTATTTAATCACATCAAGGAAACACCTTAAATATTAATTTAAAAATTTAGGCCTATACTGAACATAGTGCACTGATAGTTTCCAGAACAGGTGAAATACCCATTTACCCAACTAAGCTTTAAACATTTCATGATCCACTGCAGGATGCTGCATAAAGACTTCACTCATTATCACTTTGGATTTCTTGGTATCTGCAAGAGAAGAAAACCAGTGTTATAAAACTCAGACCTGTGTACTTACCTAACCGTTCTGAAATCTTAGTTACTAATTCAGTTACTTTCTATTCATGGCTATTTACTATTTTAAGTTACAAAACTCTAGCAAAATGGGCTTTCCAAAGCCTTAGTGCTAAGGGGTTTGATATTAAGTGGGAAATATGAATAAAAAAGGGAAAGTACCTTGGGATGTTTTTCATCAACCATCAGTACAATGAGTTCACCTTCCTAGAAACATTAACAATAGTTTAGAAAAATTTGCACAATAACTCGGCACCCTCCAGGTTTTTTACTGTGAAAAATGTTACTTGTGCAAGTCAGAATCTGATACCAATTAAATGGTGACAGCTTTGCCAATAAACAAGAATATGCTCTTCCATGGCTAGGAAGGGAGACTGCCACAGTTGACAGGTCCCAAAGATACATGGAGATTCACAATTCAGAACTGATCAGCCAGCTCAACTCTAAAGACATTACTCACCATCTGATCAAACTGGCCATTTTTAGAGTGCTAAGGCACTAAACATAGTAGACTCAAGATGGTCCATAGCACCGACAGCAGGACTAATGACCGTCTTCACAGGAGTCCCAGGTACACCGAACCTTTCCCAGCTGGCTCACGGCCCACATGCGCGGGGGCTCAGGTTCCAGAGCTGCACGTGGCCGTGCCGCGACTTACAGAACACGTAAGTCCGCTCTGGCTTCCGAATCTAAAGGTTTTCAAAGTCGACCCCGATCTACCACTACAAAAATTCTGAATCTCCTGCATTTTGGTTAAGCAGTAAGTTGTAACCCAATTACCACCTTGGCGCAGAAGCCGCACCACGGACTTCCACTCGACCTCGACGCTTCTCGGAAGAAAAAGGCCGAGTGCGCCTGCGCACGCATTCTTATACGGCTCATGACGCTATTCCGGGAAGCGCCGCGAAGGGCGGGCCTACGCGATTTCTCCCGCCTCTCCGTACCCCAAGCTCGGCCGGCTCTACCCCTTCCGTTGACCACCTCCTTCCCGATGCCCCATCGTTCTCTCGGCTTTTGCTCGCCCTCCACCGCCCATCACCTAGGTCTGAGGGGGTCGTTTGGCCCGGATTCAGGCGCATGCGCACACATGAGCCGAACAGTTCTCGCGGGACCGTGACATCCTGAAGCTCCCGGCTGACTGAACGGAGAAAGCTGTGTTGCTTCCTGTTGACTCTAGGGTAGTTATGTGAGAAGTCACTTTTGTTACCGGAGCACTAGATTTGACAGTTCTCTGCTTCTTAACCTTTTGGTAGGTTAATTTATATAAAACTGGCTGACTTTTTTGTCTCTCTGCTAATGAACTGTTCATGGCCTTCGTCTTCTGCTGGAATTGCTGTTCCTGAAGCGCCGGTGTCAGTGGTCTGCTCTCAGTTGGGTTTTTTTTTTTTGGTCTAATTTCTTAGAAGTATTTGCGTTCAATATGGAAAGCCTCACCAAACGATAAGCACAAAATTAGAAAAAGGAAAGGTTGTTAGACCTCATGAGCGTAGACGAGACCCTTTTGGCTGCGTCCTCTGTTGCGGTCTGACCCACAGTTTGTGGCCCACGTCTGGCCACTTTCGGACTCCGACGCCTCCTGAAAGCGGAACTCCTTGGTCTTAACTCCCCTGCTCTACGTTCCTTTGAGGATGCAATTAAAGAAAGGGTAGAGCTACCACCGTTGTAAAGTGGAATTTCCAACGTTTAGGAATACTCCTTGTTTTAGTCTTTGGCACCTGCTTATTGAATAACACTAAGTTTATTTTCTGTTTTCCTTTTTATTTTCCTCTGGTATGAAACAAAAAAGAGGATCCAGGTGAAGCTTTTATTTAGTGCTGGACAATTTGGGGCAGCACATTGCAGCAACTGCTGTCATGGAAAATAGTTAAGACACCGGTTGAATAAAGTACAGTGGAGGTCCACAAAAACTTCATGACGTCGCTACATCCTTTTTCGGGGAAAGAATTTAATTAGAGAACAAATTGCTGTCATTGTTAGGGTTGGAATGGACAAGTTTATGAGATCAATCTTAATTCGAAAGAACTAGAGCTGTTTCTATGGCTCACCCTATTTCACCCTCTCTTACTTTCTTTCACCTCTCCTTCACTTATTTCTTCTCGCTAATGAACTCGAAGAACTATTCAATAACAAGCTTAAATACCAATTCACAGTAGGGAGTTTTGCCAAATTTGATTTTATTTAGAATCTCTAAATAACCATCTATTAGTTTGCTAAAACTCCCATATCAAAATACTGCAGACTGGGTGGCTTACACAACGGAGACTTACTTTGTCACAGTTCTGGAGGCTATAAGTCTGAGATCAAGGTGTCAGCAGGTTGTTTCTTCAGGCCTCTCTCCTTGGTATGTAGATGTCAGTCTTCTCTCTCTATCTTCACATTTTCTTTTTGTACCAGTTTGTGTCACAATCGCCTCTTCTTAAAAGGACACCAGTCATATTGGATTAGGGCCTACCCTGATGACTTAATTTCACCTTAATTACCTCCTTAACCATCCTATCTTCAAATGCAGTCACATCCAGAGGTACTGTGGGTTAGAACTTCAACATATGAATTTTGGAGAGCACAGTTCAACTCATAAAATCACCCATATGCGGTAAGCTACAAAGTCTTACTGAAGATTTTAAATGATGTTTCCTTTAGGATAAGGAGCTAGAACACCAATGAAAGAGAGTGAGTGTGTGTGTGCACGCTGTGCGTGGGTCCTGGCTTTTCCTAGAACTTTGTGCTTTGTCTGAAACTGGACTTAAAATGTCTCCCGTTTCCTACCCCCATGTTTCGTTTATACTCTTTTCTCCATCTTGAATGCCTTCCCATCTATTTTCATCTGTCAAAATTCTACTCAGCTTTCATTGCTTTGCTCAAGTATGCTTGCTCCATGAAAATTTTCATTACTCCAACTGAATTCGATTTTTTCTTTTTTTGACATACTGTATTACTTAACTCACCAATGTTGGCTGTGCTTAGTAACTTGTTTTCAAAGAGTAGAGTAAGGAAGGAGAAAGCATAACTTTACAGTGGAGAATAGTGTCAAACACTGCCTACTCCAGATGATCAATATTAACATCAGTGGTAAGTCAGGGTAGTGTGTACTCTGACATGATGTGATGAGAAGGACACTTCACCTTGCTCTCTGTCATTCTTACTCAAAGCCTATACTCTAGTCTAACCACGAGAAAAAATTAGACACAATCAAATTCATGGATATTTTACACATTACCTAATCAATACTTGAAACTGTCTTTGTCACAAAAAAACAAGAAAAGTCTGAGAAACTGTCACACCAGAGTAGAGGATACATAACAATTAAATGTGATATAGTATCGTAGCTGGGATCCTTGAACAGAAAAAGGACATTAGTGGAAAACTAGTGAAATTTGAATAAGTGTGGAATTTGGTTAATAATAATGTGCCAGTGTTGGTTTCTTAGTTGTGACAGATGTACCATGGTATTGTAAGATATTAACAATAGGGGAAATTGAATGAGGAGTGTGTGGGAACTCCCTGAAGTACTTTTGTAACTTTTTTATAAATCTTAGACTTGTATTTATTTATTTATTTTTATTATTTTTATTTATTTATTAAAGATGACCAGTAAGGGGATCTTAACCCTTGACTTGGTGTTGTCAGCACCACGCTCTCCCAAGTGAGCTAACCGGCCATCCCTATACAGGCATCTGAACCCATGGCCTTGGTGTTATCAACACCACACTCTCCTAAGTGAGCCGTGGGCCAGCCCTTAAATCTAAGACTTTAAAAATAAAGTTTAATTTTAAAAAGCAATCATAACTTTACAGTCTATTATCATTTTGAGACTAGTGGTACGTTAGCAATGATTTCTATCTACTGTTGGTGTGAAATTTGCAGAAATTTGAGATCAAACCCAGTGAATTTAGCCACTATTCAAGTGAAGGCTTTGAAAATACTCAGAAGACACAATTTGGTAATAGATAGAAGAAATAAAAATTCATTGTAAGTAAGGGTGGCTTAAGGCCATTAAAGGTAGAGTACAAGGTGAAGCTGTTCGAATTGATAAAACAATGGCTGGGCAATATTTCAACTCTGCATTTGATATGTGGAATGAACACTTTATTGTAGAATATTCATTCTTTAACAGTGCACCTTCTCCCTATTCTGTTTCCTTTTTCCTATTGTGGTTTTAGTATAGAAACTGATAATCATCAGAGACACAAAATCAACATATAATTGCACATCTCTTATATGAATGCTGAGATGAATAGGAGGTGTTTTATTTTAAAACACCTAGGGAACCTATACTTTCAGTCAGTGTACTAGCAATGTGATACTGCTGCTAAGAAAATTGGTTTTTGCTGTAATATTAAAAGTATAGTGTCCAGAAAAGGGGAGATGAAAGTTCTCTCTTATCTGTACTAGAATGTCCTTCTCTGTTCTGAACACCTTGTTCTGTGGTTAAAACTTTACTAGACTTCAGTAGATGTTTATTGAGCAGACATGGCTCTTGCCTCAAGACTTTACAATAGAATTGAATAACTTACAGTTAGTGATATCACAATTTTTCCAAATTATTCAAAGCTCAAAGCAAAGAAATTAGCTTTGACTTCTTCCTATGCTCTACTTTCAATATTTAGTATGGAAATATTTAGTATTTAGTATTTCTATATCAGCCAATGTATTAGTTGTCTATTACTGTGTATTAAATTAGCCTAAAGCATAGTGGCTTATAACAATAATCATTTATTATCTCACATAATTTCTGTGGGCCAGGAATCCAAGAGCAGCTTAACTGGCTCGGTGTCTGAGGTTGTAGTCTTCTGAAGCCTTGACTGGGGCTTGGGCTGGAGGATCTTTGTTCAAGGTAGCTCTTTCACAAGCCTGGCAAATTAATGCTAATTGTTGGCAGGAGGCCTCAGTTCCTCAGCATGTGGATCTCTCTGTAGGACTGCTTGAGAGTTCCCATAACACTCATGACAGCTGAATTTCCTCAAAGTGAATGAGCCAAGAGAGGAAGCCCCAATGCTTTTTATGACCTAGTCTGGGACATTACACACCATCACTTTTAGAAGTGAGTTATTAATTCTGGCTCACACTCAAGGAGAGAGAAATTAAGCTCACTTTCTTAAAGAAGGGAGTATACAAGTTTGTTGACATATTTTAAAACTGCCCCACAGTCAAGATGGGCAAGGTTGTGTTGCAGTTACAAACAATCCAAAATCATCTCTGTGGCTTGAAATAACAACAGTTTATTTCTTGTCATGTTCATGTCCATTCTAGAGACCCAGGCAAATGAGGCCTTCAAAATGCTTCTAGGGAATATAAAGGGAGAAGGGAAAATAGAGAATCACACACTTGTTCTTAAAGGCTTCTTTCTGAAGAGACAGTTGTTACATTGTTACTTTGATTCATATTTCGTGGATCAAAGCAAATTGCATGGCCATACCTAACTTCAAAAGGGTGGAGAAATGGAATTTTACTGTGTGCTTAGAAGGAGGACAATCAGAAATAAAATACTTATGATTTCTACAGTTGCCAAGTTACAACCTTTTAACATTATTTTTATTTATTTATTTTATTATTATTATTTTAATAAAAAGATGACCAGTAAGGGGATCCTAACCCTTGACTTGTCAGCACTACGCTCTCCCAAGTGAGCTAACTGGCCAACTCTATATAGGGATCCGAACCCGTGGCCTTTGTGTTATCAGCACCACACTCTCCCAAGTGAGCCATGGGCCAGCCCTAACATTATTTTTATATTTACCTTTTCTTTCCTTTATTGTCACACTGCTGATCTAACATGTCTGAGCTGTCTCCCTGCCTTTCTAGTTGCCCCCATCCAATCAACTGAGGATAAATTAAATTTCCTGAAATACTGTTTTCCCCGTATTAGTCACCTGATACAGAAAGTGCAATGGCTTTCCCACTGAATACCAGGTCAAATTCCTCATTCCTGGCCAACTACAATGTATTTTATATTTAGCATGCTCATTCTTATTTTTGTTCATACTATTTCATAGCATAGAATATATTTCTCATTCTTCCTGCTCATCTTTTAAGACACATCTCAGTTTTTATTTATTTACAATGGTACTGCAAAAAGTTTGTGAAAAATAGAATTAAAAGGTAATACAAATCTTTCCATGAACTTTTTGAAGTACTCTTGTATTTTTTTATAGGAATCTTTCTTCTGGAACATCAGTGAATATTGGTCTCTTTCCTTTTATTGCCATCCTTAATACTATTTGTCTTATGTTTTTAAAAATTTTTCATCAATAAGTATTTAAGGAGTTCCTACTTATGTCAGGCCCTATTCTAGTTTCTGGGGCTAGCATAGTGAACAAAATAGAATTTTTTATTAATTCTCATGGACCTTATATTTTAGTGGCAGGAAACAGACTAAGAGTAAGAGTATTAGAATTCTATCAGAGAAACAGAAATACTGGGAAATATATTTATTAAAATGTATATATATCTATATCATATACATAAATGTATATATTAGAGATTTCATGTGGAGTATGCATAAAGCAAATGTACTTCACAGGGCCTGGTTTACCAAAGCCTTGCAGTTTCAAATATTGACCTTGCAAAGGACAGGAAATTTTCCCCACTCTATAGTCTCTGTTGTAAGATAAGGAATTGTAATACAGCAAGGTTGCTGGCTCAAAGACAGACAGGTTACTGATTGATATGTAAAGATAATGGGAAATTGCTGTAAGAAGAGAATGTTTGCTAAAATCAAGCTTTTGTTAGTGGGTGGACTTAATTGCATTATAGAATGTCACCTTGCTTTTCTTACTGAATGTTACCAGCTTCTATTGTTAGAATTGTTAAACTGTACCTAGAAAAAACCACACCTATGTTCTCTTCCTGTAACTTCCTGTCTGGAGAATAAACGTGGGAAGAGAACCCCAATTTGTGGTTAAATTCCCAAATGGAAGGAATGCCTCTTTCTTGAGGGCTCTGGGAGATTAACCCCTTTTTGGGGCTTCTCAGTGCTCAGAAGAGATGGGCTTTGAGTAATCTTTGGCGGCTCCGTCACCCAGGGGAAAAGGGGTGACAAATCCGTGGGAGGCAAAGCAACAATTTGACCTTACACAGTTGCAGAAAGGAGGAAACAAGGAAAACTGGCATCTACAAGGATGGGCTATAATCCATGAGAATGAACTAGAATCAACATTGATCTTTTCCTGGTTCCAAGGGTTTAACTTTGGTAATGGTGGAGATCTGCCGGGGAAGCTGGCACCTTTTATCACAGACTCAGGAGCTGTTGAAAGTGAAATAGAGGATCTGGCATGAGTTGAAGAAGCTGTGGATCTGGCCACTGCTCCACAATTACAAGATAAGCTAGTAGATAAATAAGAACTTGCACAATCTGCAACATTGCTTCATGTTCTGTGCTGACCTTCCAAGGGTACAAAGTATATGACTGCTGCTTTACTTCCATCTACCGAGTCTCATTCAAAATGTCTCCTGTGGCCCATTCTAACTTGGAACTCTTCAGGAAAGGAAAGGGAAATGTATGTAGAAATCAACCACAGTATGTAAATTATATGGTATGTTAAAGACAATAAGTACAGTGGAGAAAAACAAAGCAAGGAAGGAGATGTGAAGTGTTTGGGAGTAGGAATTATAATTTTAAAAAGGGTGTTCCACGAAGATCTCACTGAGAAGGTGCCATTAGGATAAAGACTTGAAGAAGGTGAGGGAGCAAAACATGTAGATATCTGGAAGAATATTCTAAGCAACCAGTACTTCCTCAGTGGGACCATACTTTGTATAGTAGGCAAAAGGTTCCCAGTGGTCGTCACCTCATATTATTACCTTCTGTATGTAGTCTCTTCTCTTGAGTGGCAAAGTGATGAGATGTCACTTCTGAGATTAGGCTATAAAAGACTGACTTGTGGTTGCTACACTCTCTTTTGCCTTTTTGGATTGCTTGCTTTGATGAAACGAGCTGCTATATTGGAGAGGCCCTTGTGGCAAGGAATAGAAGGTGGCCTTTGGTTGACATCCAGCAAGGAACTGCAGTCATCACACCAATAGCCCATAAGGAACTTAATCCTGCCAACAACCATGAGAATGAACTTGGATATGGATTCTTAACCAGTTGAGCTTTGAGATGACTACAGCCCCAGCTGTTGGTTGCAGCCTGTGAGAAACACTGAAGAAGAGGATCCAGCGAGGCCACACCTGTATTCCTGACCTACAGAAAGTATGTGAGATAATAAATACTGTTTTAAGTCACCGAATTTTGGAATAATTTGTTATGCAGCAATAGATAACTCATAACAGCATGTTCAAGAAATGAAAATGAGATTAGTTTGACTGGAGTGGGGTAAGCAAGTAGGAAGTGAAGTTGGAAAGGTTATGGCAGGCTACCTATGGCCTTATAAATCAGTGTAGAGTTTTGGTTTTTTTTGCAGTAAATTTTATAGGTAATGGAGAGTTTTGAGTAGAGAAGTTACATGATCTAACTTAGGATTTACATGTTTTCTCTCAGAATTCTGTTTAGAAGAAGCTGTAGGGTAGCGGTAGGAATGGGGTTGGAGCAGGGAAACCAGTTAGGTTAGAGAATGGTGTATTAGTCTGTTTTTGTTGCTTATAATAAAATATTTGGAACTGGGTACTTTGTAAGAAAATAAAATTTATATTGCTTACAGTTTCGGAGGCTGGGAAGTCCAAAGTCCAGGGTACATATCTGGTGAAGGCTTTCATGGTGACAGTAATGCAGGGATCTCACATGGCAGAATGGCAGAACAGATAGAGACTCTCAACGTGCTCTCCTTTTAAAGCCCTCAGAACCACACCCATGACCACCATTATTAATCCATTCATTAGGGCATGGTCCTCAGAATTTAATCACCTCTTCAAGGCCTCACCTTTCAGTTGCCATAATAGGATTTCCCACTGTCTTAACAGTCACAGTAGGTGAAGCTTCTAATACATAAAATTTGAGGACGCAATCCAATCAATATCAAATGGTGTTTGCTTAGTGGTAGCAGTGGAGGAAATAAATGTATCAATTTCTGATATATTTTTATGGTAGAGCTGAGAGTATTTGCTGACAGATTGGATATAGGATACAAGAGAAAGGAATATAAAATATGAGAAAAATGACTCTTAAGTTTTTTAAAAAAATTTATTTGCTGAGATGTGGACTGCAGGAGGATCAGGTTTGTGGGGAGGAGTACTCAGGAGCATAGTTTCATACATGTTATGTTTGAGTTGCCCTTTAGACATCTAAGCAGAATGAGAAGGGAGTTCAAAATATGAGTATGAAGTTTTGGGGAGAGGTCTGGGCTGAAGAAACAAATATGGGAGTTGTCAAATTATAGATGGTGTGTAAAGCCATGAGATTGGACGCTAATACCAAGGGAGGAAGGATAGAAAATAAGATTAAAAAACCTGAATCCTGGGACATTAATTTGCCAGAAAAAAATAGTAGGAACCTGTAAAGGAGATTGAGAAGTGAGATAAGAAGAAAACTAGTGGAGAATGGTATCCTGAAAGTCTAGAAAATTTTTCAGATAAGAGGGAGTGCTCAATTATTTATGGTATAAGTAGGATGGGAGTTGAGAAATGACCATTGAATTTAACAATATGGAGGATCTTTGGGACCTTGTTAACAACAGTTTCAGAGAGAATGGAAGGAGAAGAATTGGAGACTGTGGATTTAGCCAGCTCTTGAGGATTTACTCAAATCGTTTGCTCTTGTAAGGGGCGAGAGAAATGAAGCAGTGTCTGGAAAGGGATGTGGGATCAAGAGTGGGTTATATTTTACGAATGGGAGAACTTAAAGCATGTTTGCATTCTGATGGGAAAGATCTAGTAGAAATGGAAAAGTTGATGATGCAGGAGAGATGTGGTGAATTGCTTGGGTAATGAGGTATGATTTAGTGCACAGAAGTAAAGGTTATCCTAAGATAGTAGTTTAGGTAGTTCATCTGTGGAAACAGGAGGATATAGGTACAGATGCTCGTTGGTGAGTGAATGTGGTAGTTTGAACTTTTGAATGTTCTCATCTACTAATTTTATTTTTTGTAATTTTTTTTTCAGGATAATAAAAGCCAGGCCATCAACTAAGAGTGAGGATGGTGGAGAGACTGTCGGAAATTTGAGGAGAGAGGAAAATATATAATTAGGAGATAATGTCAATAGACTTGGAAATGTAGTAGGATTCCTGGCTCACATTAGGGGCTCTCTTGAGTTCTTGTAATGAATTTAAATTCAAATCTTTAGCATAATTGTTTGTTTTCTTCACATCAAGCTCAGTAGCATAGGTGTAGGTGTGGAGCTGACAGAGATTTGGAATTAACTAAGGATAGGGTTTGGCACGAGAGTAAGCAAAGGGACAGAAGGGAAAGGGAATGCATGCAAGGGCGTGGTTATATTGATTTGCCATGGAATTTAAGCTAGACAGGGAGGAATGATAAGACATGAGAATAAGGGACATTGAAAATGTGGAAAGTAAGATCAATGAATTTGGAGTTTATGGTGGGTCAAAGGAATTTTGGAGCTGGGGTTCTGGAGTAAATGTTTGACTTCATGAAACATCTATAAAGTGTACATTTATTGAGAGGTTTAGAAGAAACATGCTAAGCCTTTTACGGTTTAGCCTGAAAAACTGTGGAATTGCTCAAGTGTTCTATGATCTCAAACTGGCTTCTATCGCTTTAAGAGTGAATGCCTGACTTGGTGGTAGAAACTTGCATATTGGTGAGATGCTGCACCTGTATTTCATTAAATATTTAACATATCAAAAGCTTGGCTTTTTCTTTCTTCCCTTCCCAGGTGACTTATTTGTAAAATATCTAATGCTTTCATACCAGATATATCAAAATAATTTGAAAATTTAATGATCACTTGCTAAAGTTCTCTTGTTTTTCTTGTTCTTTACTTTTTTCTTCCCATAATATACATTCAGATGTTTCATGATGTCAAATATTTACTTTTAATACCCCAGCTCCAAAATTCTTTTGACCTACCATCTGTAAGGATTATAAAAATTTGTATTAGTGGGAAGATAGTCTTATGTTTATGTAAAACTTGATGGAATGAAAACAAAATTATATGAAGTATCAATTTTTATGAGGCCACTAGATGGCTCTGTTGTCCTATTATTTAGGTATATACATATAAATCTCTCGAAGGTTTTGAATTAAATATTATGCATGAATGAATTAATGTATATGTGGATAACATGAAAATATCAGTATATTTAATGACTCTACCAACCTACCCTCTGGACACCAGTTTTATATCCTAAATATCTATAGTGACTATTGAAAACCTTAGCTTCTACTAAAAAGGAATGACTTTCTCCATATTTCAAAAATAATTAATTTCTTAATTAAGTTTATATGCAAACTTAATGTATAGGTTTTTACCATACCAAATTAATCAGGTAAAGATTTGACTCATTTCCTGTTTGAAGTGTTTAAGTTAATACATTGTTAACGTGAAGTATATCAAAGTAGACAATGATTCTTTTGGAGAAATGAAATATTTCTGCTCAGTCTACTAGAGGTCAAGGATGTAGTGATATTCATCTTAACTCTAGTAGTACTTTGTATATTGTTTATGCTCAATTAAATGTTTGTTGAATGAGGAATATGGGATGATAAAAGTTAAAAAGAATTCTGGGAAATTATACATACACTTCAAAAGGAAAAATGAATTTCAGGATAGTATATTAAAGCATTTTTGCTTTGTCATTTTTGACAAATATTTTTTTGGCTAGGCACATCTTATCTCTGTCTTTGCCCCTGAAATTGAGTTTTTTCTTTCCCCATGAGAATATATTTCAAATTTTATAATGGAAATCATTTTACAGTGAAAATTTTATGGCAAACTGTGGAGATGATTTTTATTAACCAATATTTATAATTGGAATGGATCTTCATTGTCTTGAGTCTCAGTATTAGTGGTTTAGATTCTTCCTGAGATATCAGGGACTTTATATTTAATCCCTCCAAAAATTGACAGGACTTGTATAATGCTCTCTGAAAAATTTTAGCTTGAGCTGAATCTAGAAAAATCTTAGCATTCTTTTTTAAGAAGTAAAATAAAAGACTTCAAATGCTGCATAAGAATATTCCAATTTGATATATAAGATGTTTTAATAGTTATTTCATAATTCTGTCTGAGTAAAATTACTGAATACTGAGTATGTTTAGAAGTAGACAAATGACTTTTGTATTTTTCTAGTTTAAAATCCTTTTTTCTGTATGATCATTTATATAAATGGACAGGGTCTCTTAGAAATCAGAAGGGTCCTGAAAGAAATCCCTGAAATTGAGGACTTAAATTTGATAAAAGCAGTAATAATTTTTGAATATTCTTTTTTTAGCGCACTGGACAGAACTGACTGAGAAAGACTAAGAAGGAAAATTATATAAAATGAGTGTACACAAAAGGGGTTCTAAAAATAACAATTACTTGTACCTCAGGGAGGTAATAACAATGGTTATAGTTAATGTTTATTGAGTACTTATGTGCTCATTAATTAACTGACAAGAGTCATATGAGGAATATATAATTATCACCTCCATTTTACAGATGAGTAGATTGAGGTACAGAGAAAGCATGTAATTATCCTAATGTTAGAAATGGGATTTGAATGTAGTTTGACTGGCTGTATGAGGAATATATAATTATCACCTCCATTTTACAGATGAGTAGATTGAGGCACAGAGAAAGCATGTAATTATCCTAATGTTAGAAATGGGATTTGAATGTAGTTTGACTGGCTCAGAGCCCATACTCTTAGTTGGTTTTGTGTTGTAAGGGAGAAAAATTATATTAGGTCTAAGATAAATCTGGGCTGAAATCCTTGGCTTTGCTACTTGTGTGATCTTGGGAAAGTTATCTATCTCTCCGAATCCTGTTTCCTAATTTGTAGAAGGAAACTAGCTGTATCTTCCTTTTGGTATTATTGTTAAGATAATATATAGTAATTGTCTGGTGAATAGAAAACATTATTTAAAGGGTAGGGTTTTTTTGACTTACATTTAAAAGTTATTTTGCTAATTTCAATTTTTTATTAGGAATTCTTTATTGTTTAAAGATTGAATTTATTGTTATTTAGAAGGACATAGAGTTGGAAGTCTTTGTATAATTGGGGATATATACATCTTTGTTAATCAAATTAAATAATTTATAAAAATTTATACTTTTAAAAAATTTAAATTTATTTTTTCTTTATTGCATGATAATTGTATTTATTTATGGGGTACAATGTGGTATTCCTTTTTAAAAAAATTTTTTATCAATATACAATGTAGTTGATTTTTGTGTCTCTTTACCAATTCCTCCTTTTCCTCCCTATCTCTCCCAGCTCTCCCCTCATCAACATCATATCTGTTCACTTGTCTTAACAAGTTCAAGGAATTGTTGTGATTGTTGTGTCTTCTTCCCCCCATTTATTTGTTTGTGTATTAATTAATTTATTTTTATTAGCTCCCACAAATAATTGAGAACGTGCTATTTCTCTTTCTATGCCTGGCTTATTTCACTTAATGTAATTTTCTCTAAGTCCATCCATGTTATTGCGAATGGTAGTTTTTCATTTTTTTTTTCTAGCAGAGTGGTATTCCATTGTGTAGATATATCACATTTTCCTTATCCACTCATCCAATGATGGGCATTTAGGCTGGTTCCAACTTTTGGCTATTGTAAATAGCTCTGCAATAAACATGGGAGTACAGGTATCCCTTCAACATGATGATTTCCATTCCTCTGGGTATACACCCAGCAGTGGAATAGCTGGGTCACATGGTAGATCTATCTGTAATAATTTGAGGAACTTCCATACCATTTTCCATAAAGGCCGCACCATTTTGCAGTCCCACTGACAGTGTAGCAGGGTTCCTTTTTCTCCGCATCCTTGTCAGCATTTATCATTCTCAATCTTTTGGATATTAGCCATCCTAACTGGAGTGAGATGGTATCTCAAAGTGGTTTTGATTTGCATTTCCTGAATGCTGAGTGATGTTGAGCATTTTTTTCATGTGTCTGTTGACTGTTCATATATTTTCCTTTGAGAAATGCCTGTTCAGCTCCTTTGCCCATTTTTTAATTGGGTAACTTGTTTTTTTGCTGTTGAGTTGTTTGAGTTCCTTATATATTCTGGATATCCTTTGTCAGATGTATATTTTGCAAATATTTTCTCCCACTTGGTTGTCTTTTCACTCTGTTAATTGTTTCTTTTGCTGTGCAGGAGTTTTTTAATTTGATATAATCCCATTTGTTTATTTTTCCTTTGGTTGCCTGTGATTTTGGAGTTGTATTCATAAAGTCTGTACCCAATCCTACTTCCTGGAGTGTTTCCCCTATGTTTTCTTTATGGAGTTTTATTGTTTCAGGATGTATATTTAAGTTTTTAATCCATTTTGAGTTGATTTTGGTGTATGGTGAGATGTACAGGTCTAGTTTCATTCTCCTACATATGAATGTCCAATTTTCCCAGCACCATTTACTGAAGAGGCAGTCTCCTCCCTGGTGAGTAGTCTTGGTACCTTTGTCAAAGTTCAGATGGCTGTAGGTGCATGGGTTGATTTTTGGATTCTCTATTCTGTTCCATTGGTCTGTGTGTCTGTTTTTATGCCAGTACCATGCTGTTTTGGTTACTGTAGCTTTGTAGTATAGCTTAAAGTCAGGCAGTGTTATGCCTCTGGCTTTATTTTATTTTTTTTTTTTGCTCAGGATTGCTTTGGCTATTCATGGTCTTTTGTTATGCCATATGAATGATAGGATTGTTTTTTCCAATTCAGGGAAAAATGTCATTGGAGTTTTGATGAGGATTGTGTTGAATCTGTATATCATTTTCGGTAGTATGGACATTTTCACAATGTTAATTCTTCCAATCCAAGAGCATGGGATATCTTTCCATCTTTTTGTGTCCTCTTTAATTTCTCTCAACAGTGGTTTGTAATTCTCATCATAGAGATTTTTCACATCCTTGGTTAAATTTATTCCTAGGTATTTTTTTTTTTTTGGTGACTATTGTAAATGGGCTAGCTTGCTTGATTTCTTTTTCTGTTAGTTCATTTTTGGAGTATAGAAATGCTACTGATTTTTGCATGTTGATTTTGTATCCCACAACTGCTGAAATCATTTATCAACTCTAAGAATTTTTTTGTAGAGGCTTTAGATTATTCTATATATAGGAACGTATCATCTGAAAACAGGGACAGTTTGATTTCATCTTTTCCAAACTGGATGCCCTTTATTTCTTTCTCTTCCCTGATTGCTCTGGCCAGTACTTCTAACACTGCGTTGAATAGGAGTGGAAAGACATCCTTGTCTTGTTCCTGTTTGTAAGGGAAAAGCTTTCAATTTTTCTCCATTCAGGATGATATTGGCAGTGAGTTTTGTTATATATGGCTTTAATTGTGTTTAGATACTTTCCTTCTATACCCAATTTATAGAGAATTTTTATCATGAATGAATGTTGAATTTTGTCAAATGCTTTTTCAGCATCCATAGAGATGACATATAGTTTTGGTCTTTGATTTTATTGATGTGGTGTATCACATTTATTGATTTGCATATGTTGAACCAATCTTGCATCCCTGGGGTGAATCCCACTTGAACATGGTGTATAATTTTATGTATGTGTCGCTGTATTCTATTAATTAGTATTTTATTGAGGATTTTTGCATCTATATCCATCAAAGCTATTAGCCTGTAGTTTTCTTTTTTTGTTGTATCTTTGTCTGGTTTTGGTATCAGGGTGATGTTTGCCTCATAGAATGAGTTTGGGAGAATGACATCTGTTTCAGTTCTTTGGAATAGATTGTAGAAAATTGATATTAATTCTTTTTTAAAGGTTTGGTAGAATTTTGCAGTGAAGCCATGTGGTCCTGGGCTTTTCTTTGTTGGGAGACTGCTGATAACAGCTTCAATCTCTTTGATTGTTATTGGTCTGTTCAGATTTTCTGTCTTCTTGGCTCAGTCTTGGTAGTTTGTGTGTGTCCAAAAATTTATCCATTTCCTCCAGATTTTCAAATTTGTTGGTGTATAGCTGTTTATAGTAGTGTCTAATGATTCCTTGTATTTCTGAGATATCGGTTGTAATATCACCTTTTTCATTTCTCATTTTTGTTATTTGTGTCTTCTTTCTCCCTTTTTATTTAGCCTTGCAAATGGTTTGTCAATTTTATTATCTTTTCAAAAAAACAACTTTTTATTTCATTGATCTTTTGTATCTTTTTGGGGGGTTCTATTTCATTTAGTTCTGCTCTGATCTTAATTATTTCTTTCTGTCTACTAACTTTGGGTTTGGATTGTTTTTGTTTTCCTAATTCTTTAAGGTGAAGTGTTAGGTTGTTTACTTGCCATCTTTCCATTCTTCTGATGTAAGCATTTAATGCGATAAATTTCCCTCTTAGTACTGCATTTGCAGTATCCCACAGGTTTTGGTATGATGTGTCATCATTTTCATTAGTTTCAATACATTTTTTGATTTCCTGTTTAATTTCTTCTTGGACCCATATGTCATTAAGTAGAATGTAGTTTAATTTCCATGTATTTGTATAATTTCCAGAGTTTTGCTTATTATTGATTTCTAGTTTTAATCCATTGTGGTATGAAAAAGTACATGGAATAATTCTAATTTTTTTGAATTTGTTGGCACTTGATTTGTGACCTAACATGTGGTCTATACTGGGATGTAAGCATTTAATGCGATAAATTTCCCTCTTAGTACTGCATTTGCAGTATCCCATAGGTTTTGGTATGATGTGTCATCATTTTCATTAGTTTCAATACATTTTTTGATTTCCTGTTTAATTTCTTCTTGGACCCATATGTCATTAAGTAGAATGTAGTTTAATTTCCATGTATTTGTATAATTTCCAGAGTTTTGCTTATTATTGATTTCTAGTTTTAATCCATTGTGGTATGAAAAAGTACATGGAATAATTCTAATTTTTTTGAATTTGTTGGCACTTGATTTGTGACCTAACATGTGGTCTATACTGGAGAATGTTCCATGTGCTGATGAGAAGAATGAATGCTCTGAGGTTGTTAGATGAAATGTTCTATAGGTATCTGCCAAGTCCAATTGATCTAAAGTGTTATTTAGATCATGTGTTTCTCTGTTGATTTTTTGCCTAGATGATCTGTCCAATGTTGAGAGTGGGGTGGTCAGGTCCTCTAGTATTATGGTATTAGTTTCTGTCTCTTTCTTTAGGTCCATTAGTGTTTGATTTATAAATCTGGCTGCTCTGACATTTGGTGCATATATATTTATGGTTGTTATGTCTTCCTTTTGGATAGATCCTTTTGTCATTATATAGTTGCCTTCTTTACCTTTTTTTATGGTTTTTTGGTTTGAAGTCTATTATATCTGATATAAGAATAGCTACTCCAGCTTGTTTTTCATTTCTGTTTGCATGGTATATCTTTTTCCATCCTTTCACTCTTAATCTATGTGTGTCTTTACAGGTGAGGTGAGTCTCTTGAAGGCAGCATATTGTTGGGTCCATCTTTTTAATCCAATCTGTCAGTCTGTGTCTTTTTAGTGGGGAATTCAGTCCTTTTACATTGAGTTATAATTGAAAGGTGTTGATTTACTCCTGGCATTTTACTGATTTTTGTTTGTTTGTTTTAAATAACATTTGTTCCTTTCTTTCTGATTTACTGTTTGTCTTCTATGTTTGTTGGTTTCTTAGGATGGTAGGTCACCTTTCTTTTTCCTTTCTCTCTTTATTGTTAGCATTTTTATTTTACTGGTGGGTTTTGTTTGTTCTTGAGTATTCATGGTAGTGATGGTTGTTTTTCAGGTACCAGACCCAGTTCTCCCTTGAGAATTTCTTGTAAGGCTGGTCGTGAATTAAATTTAATGATTTATAAAAATTTATACTTTTCTTCTAACACTTAAATGTAAGAAAATATGCCATGTTAAAACTGTCATCTTTGCCTAGTTCCATCTTCCTTCCCCAGTTATTTATTGTTAAATTAACTCAATAATTATGAATTGAGCACTTACTATGTGATCAGAGGCTAGACACATAGATGTGGGAATACATTTCTTCTCTGGTCTGGGCTCTTCCCATGGCCTGCAGTCATCAGTCTGTGCAGGTTATTAAGTGTCCTTCTGGTCCCAGACGCTAGGTCCCTTTGGATTTAAAAGCTTGTTCTTAGTGATTTCTGTAGCTTCCCTGGAAAATGGGAGTTTTATGTGTTCTCTTGTGTCTCTGTGGAACCTGTGAAATCTCAGGCCATCTATGATATGATGTGTTATTTTTAATATTTGGAGAAGGAGAACCTCCACTATTGGTGGGCAGAATAAATGGAGGAGGTTGCTGCTCTGCAGAGTTTTAAATGAGTAGTAGGATGCAGCTTTCTCAGCACCATTCTGTAACCAACTGAGCTAACTGGCCAGCCCTAAGACATAGCTTTCTGTAGTGTTTGTTCCTCAGTCTTAAAGAAGATCTCTTATCCTTTCATTTTCAGGGCTCAGCTTGGTGGCTGGGCAGGGGGAGAAGAAACCCAAACTCATGTTTACCTTTCTTCTCTTTTTCTAGAATTCCTTCATCTCTGGCCAGGCAACTTCAGTCTGGGAGTGGAATGGGAAGGTGATGGAGGGGAGGTATAAGTTGGCTTTCCATTTATTTTTTTTCTAGTCTATTGTTTATGATTTAAGTCTTGGCTTTAGGTATGTTCTTAAAAATTATTAAGAACCCCAAAGTCCTTTTGTTTATAAGGGTTGTATCTATCAATATTTATTGTATTAGAAATTAAAATGGAGAAATTTAAAAAAATAATTAATTTGAAAATAACAAACACAAACCCATAGAAAGACCACAGTTTTAATGACATAATAACTGTATTTTCCAAAACAAAAGAATATTAGTGAGAAGGGTGGCATTTTTGCAAATCTCTTTAGTGTTTGCCTTAATAGAAGAGAGCTGGATTCTCATATCTATTTCTGCATTCATTGAATTTTGATATGTTGTTTTTGTTGAGATATATTAAGAAAATCTGGCTTACACTGATACATATTTGGGAAAGGAAAGTATATATTTATAGCCTTTTCAGATTATTGTGGATATTTTTTGTTGATACTACACCAAAACTCAACACTTACTATTTTCTTAAAGGATATTACAATGTGGAATCTGAAACCAAATCATTGAACTTTTCATGCTCTACTACGTTAAAATCTACTGGTTTATCTTACTCTGAGAATGGATCTATTACCATTATAATGATTATAACATGTATAATGATCTAGTGCATTAGTTATTTGGAAAATATTGGTTCACTGAGTTATGTAGATCTCATCAGAAAGGTCTTTAAATATGAATATGTTGTCACAGGGTCGCCAATATAAGCTCTACGAAATTTTGATTTTCACTTGAAAGCTCAAATTTTATCATTGGCAACAGATACTGTCAATTGTTTTCTTTGAAGTGACAGGCTCACTTTGTCTATTTTTAAGAAAATGTCTGCCAGTTGCTCAAGTTGGAATAACCATAGTTCTCTGTCAGTCACTCTCTGAAGTAAAAATGATGTTCCACAAATAAAGTGGCTAGTTCAATTTGCAACTCAAACAGTTGCTCAAGTTCTTTTCCTGGAGACAACCATCTACTTCAGTGTGTAGAAGTGCTTTAGGCATGCTTCACATTTTGTCAAAAAGAATAATAAAAAGACATACACTCAAGGATTGAAATGTAATAATATTAATAATTTTTACTGCTTCATAAAGGACATACTTGAGTGACACTGACTTTTAAAATATGAGTGTGTGATGATGAAGAATACGATGTCTATCAGTACAGATTTATTCTACTGCCTTGTTTTATATTGAAGCACTAGCAGTTTTACCCATTATTCCTATTGCTCCGTCAGTGAAAATACCAACACAATAACAAGGGCATATAATGAATTAGTATTTACCTTGCAGACCTCCTGAAGTGGGGGGGACTCAGGTCTGCCAGGGGTCCACAGACTATACTTTTAGGACTACTGTACTAAAGGGCTCAGACTCTACACCATGACAGAAGTCTAATCTATTGGTTAATTTCCTGGTTAATTTCCAATATGTGATGCTAAAGTCTGCTGTTGTTTAGATCTCTTGCTTCTGTGCTCTTCCCACCAGAATGGACACTGTTGGTCCTGGATATTTGCAGACTTTTTTTTTTTTAATTATAAATTATTGTTGTTAAGAAATACATGCACTTGGAAGTAAAAAATTCAAATATTCCTTTTAGGTACCACATTCTAGTTGCACTTATCAAAGGTAACTCACTTTTACCCTTGTTTAAGTTTTACTGATTACCTCCATAATTTCAATTACCCTTTTACCTTAATTTCTTGATTTGTCAATTGAAAACAGTATCTGTTAGATCCTCACATGAAGGATGAGACATTTAGGTCATTTATACTATTGTTCCTCATTTACACTCTTGTTCATTTTCCTAATTTTTGAGCATATATTTATATTTTTATTTTTGTTTCTAGCTCTTCTTTTGGTTATATTTGTAGCTTTAAATAATGTTTCTAGACATCAATTTCTGCTAAACTTAACAAAGGCCAAAAACAGACCAGGGTGACTGTTCTTTGCAGGTAGACTGTCTCTTTGCAAGAGAAGTGAAAGAGAGAGGTTGAGCTATGTAAGCCCAATTTCTGTTCCCAGTTTTACCACTTAGATAATTCAAGGCTCTCTTGTGGTAGAGTAGGTGAGCAAAAGGGACATTCAAATGTTACAATAACTGATGTACCTCCACATGGTAAAATAAAGGGAAAAAGCAGTACCCTCTCCCACTCCTTACCAATGATCACATTTCCATTGACAGATCAGAAAATTGAGGCCCAAAAAGTCACCTACCCAATGTTACTTAGTTAAGAACAGATGTTAGACTGTAGTCCAGTCTATCCTCTTTGGTATTCTAATTGTACTGAGGACATCCCTGCAATTAATTAGGGATAGAAACAATATGGTTTTATCATGTTGATCATAGGTGGGAGTGAGAATTTACAATATTACATTTTCATAGCTTTTTTAATTTTAAAATTATAACCTTTGCATTCTTATAAATTTACCAATTTATTCATGTGTATGTAAAGTAACCTTTATTATTGATAGTGTATTTGTTTTGTGAGCTTTTAAAAGTTTTTTTTTTTTTTGTAGAATATCAATTAAGTTCTGAAATGATACACTTAAGCATTAGGAGTATATATTATTTTTAGCTTGCATTTCTGTTTAAAGTGGTTGAACTTGAAAAAAAAATCAAATTGAGAATATTGTTTACCAAATAAAGAAAAGAAGACCCATCTTCTCTGGCCCAACTGTATATATTATGCATAATATTTAAGAGCAAGGTCTGGTTTCTATAAGATATTGACTTGAAATAGTGCGTTTTGGCATCAGAAATGTAGACAGCAGGCATTTCCTACACTTACTTTATTCCCTTATAACCAAGAAGTAGCTTTATGTAGATAGTTTTATGTAAGATGTGTCACAGATGCTGTGTGCTTGGAGATGTCTCACATTTCATTCAGTTTAATTCAATTTTCTGTATGGAAGAATGTGGGTAAATATATTCTTTCTATCAATATCTTGGAGACTTCATGCTGTGAGTATTTAATTTGTGAAATTTGCTTTGACTTCCTTGAAAGGGAATGCTGAGTAAATGTGATGGTAATTTTATGTGTCAATTTGACTGGGCCACAAGAAGTCCAGATAACTGATTGAACATTATTTCTGGGTGTGGCTGTGAGGGTGTTTCTGGATGAGATTAGCATTTGAATTGGTAGACTGAGTAA
Organism: Galeopterus variegatus; assembly: GCF_000696425.1. NCBI lineage: Eukaryota > Metazoa > Chordata > Mammalia > Dermoptera > Cynocephalidae > Galeopterus > Galeopterus variegatus. The sequence goes on along the minus strand of NW_007726263.1, from coordinate 206,247 downwards.
AGCAGATGGCCCTCCCCTACATTGATGGGCATCATCTAATCCATTGAGGGCCTGTATAAAACAAAAAGATAGAGGAAGGTCAAAGTAACTCTGCCTGGCTGCTTGAGCTGGAACATTTATCTCCTATCCCTAGTGCTCCTGGTTCTCAGGCCTTCAAACCTGGACTGGAATCTACACCATTAGCTGTCTGGCTCTCAGGCCTTTGAACTACAGCACTGGCTTTCCTGGGTCTCCAGCTTGCAGATGGCAGATCATGGACTTCTTATCCTCTAAAATCATGATAGCCAATACTTTATAATAAGCTTTTCATTATATATCTCTATCTCTATCCTTCTGTCTAATTATCCATATAAATATCTAATCATCTCTTGTTGGTTCTAATTCTCTGGAGAACAGTAAATGAGATATTTGACTTGAATCTGGCAAGTGAATGGCTTTTCTTATTGACACTGGTCATGATTCCTCTTTCTCTAAGAGATGCTTCAAAGGAGATGGTGAGCATGTAGCTGGTTCCAATTTTAGAGATTTATTAATCTTTGTATGTATAACTTTTGTGAATAGACTGGGAAGTGATAGAAACTCAAAGATTAGAATAGTTACAAGATTAATGGAAGAAGGTGCAAGGGGAGGTTAAAAAATACATTTCATATACCAATAAATGAATAAATTTTACTCTAACATTTGTTAACAGCACTGACTGTATAAGAGAACTCTTATAGACAACAAATTGGTAACAATAAATGGCAAGAAATAGTAGTAGCACTGAATGGCAGAGAAGTAACTCTCAAATTCTGTTAGGTATCCTTGGCTACAGGTGAGACGCTTTCTCAAAGTAGACTCTATATTTTCTTGGGGATGAAATCAATGTCACACTGTGTGTACTAGTCAGAGTTCTCCAGAGAAATGGAACCAATAGGAGATATATGATTTATTATGAGGGATTGGCTCACATGCTAATAGAAGATGAGAAGTCCCTTGATCTGTAGTCTGCAAGCTGGAAACTGGGTGAAGTTGGTAGTGTAATTCAGTCTGACACTGAAAGCCTGAGAACCAGAGGAGTGTATGGTATAAATCTTAGCGCAAGGGCAGAAGATGAGATGAGATGCCCCATCTCAGTCAGTGAGCTGTGTGTGGGAGGCAAGCCTATGGGCAATTCAACTGATGCACCTAGACAGGGTGGTTGCGATATGAGAAGATCTGATGTCTAGAAAAGAAAGGAATTGGAATAGAGAAAAGTAAGTATGTGGAGAACAAAGATAAATGTCTAACTTCATCCCCCCACCCCCTACTTTTTTTTTTGCAGAGATTGTTTTGGTAGATATTTAAAAAGGAGAGACTAGCTAACACCTTTTAAATCTTGAAAGAAAGAAAGGTGCCCATTTGTGGTGAGCAGAACAGAGTACTGGGAATGAGAAATGCTATAATCAAAGTAACAGCTGTGTGGTTCTTTTTCTTATTCTAGGGTCCCATGAGTGACCTGGGAACTGCTTTACATCTATTATAACCAAGAAAAATCACTATAAGCAAAACCTAAATTTAGGAGAAGGATCTGTGAAAGGTTACATTATATTTTAAAGAAAACCTTATTTCTTACATAGAAGTTTCCATCCATCTCTGTATTTTGAATTATGTTAGTCATATTTATGTTTTATAACCACCTCTCACTCACCCCCAGGCAAAAACAATCAAATACCTACTTATTACCTAAAATCACCAGGCCGGCCCAAACTCATTTTCTTATCAGAGTTTATTGTTGTACACATGAGGTACCATGCTACTATCAGAATTATATGCAGGTTTTTTATTTTAAAAAACTCAGAGAAAATAATGTTTCCAGTAGTTTTCATTCAATGTGAATGACGAGAATATTATAGCTATAAACATTGAAATAACCATTTCATTTCTTCCTGAGGAAGTTTCACATTTGAAACAACGAAAAAGGGAATTCTATACAAAGCTAGTTTTAAATCACATTATCTTTCGTTCTTTCCTCATGTGTATTTATGTTACTTTCAGAATAGCATAAAAACCATCTGGAGTATATAATATGGAAAGTACGCATGTCGTCTAGAATTTGATGCTGTCTCCAAGACACATTGAGTGGTCAAAAATTCTTTCAAAGCTTTGCTGCTGCTATAGGTAGCATAATATATATACTTGTGAATGAGTAAATTCTGGAATGCTTTCTTCCTTTTCTCTCCTTTCTTTTAAGCATTAAGTATGCTTTTGACATTATGTTAAAAGGTGAGTTGTTCAGTCAACTAGGTTTTACCTACATAAAATTAGGCCATTAGCTGCTTTGTTTAGAAGCTCACGTGTACATCTCATCATTAGAGCATAAACGTATCAGTTTCTTTCTTTTTTTTCTTTTATCAGCAGAAATGTTGCCAAGTAAATACATAACATTGTATGTAACTGCTGGAGCCTATTTTACCTATGTTTGACTCTTTTAAGCCAGTTTTCTTAAATTAGTGGTGATGAAAGACTGATAATTTTCCTAACATGTTTGGCATGTGCGGTTTCAAAAGGGGCATCAGTAACATGAGGACTAAGTTTACCATATTTGTCCAAATGACTTTGATTTTGCTTCTCTAGTCAGGAGTCTTAAAAATTAGTTTTTTCTCCAATTATCTCTGTTAAAAGTTTGTTTAAAAATTAGTGTATACTTTGGGTACATAAAACTTTAAAAATATTTAATTAGCAATTATAATGTAAATTAAAAATTTTATAAAAGGTGGAATTATTTCACAAGTTGTTTTCTAATTAGTGAATAAAGGATAGAGTTTAGTTTTAGACATAATGACAATGAAAATATCTGGGTTACAGATTTTTCTGCATACCTTTTTTTTCTAATTACACCTTTGAAAATATTTTATAAAGGTTTGTAATTGTAGCAAAGAATTTATTTACTACTTAAATTTTATGTGTATGTACAGTATATTTAAAAAGCAAGTAATAACACAAGAAAATGAGTATGACTTACTCTTTTCTTTTTTGAATATTTTATTAATCATATATATCATTTAAAATTTAAGTGTAAATATATTTCAAAAACCATGCCTTGCTCACCTCTGAACTTCCTATATTTAATTTAGTAGGTAATCTATAAATTTAACTATGCTCTGTTATCTTTCAAAAGACTGGAAATATTTTCAAAAATGTAACTCTGCCCTGCTTATGTTTCTCTGCCTTGTATCAAAAGTATCATTGCAAATATTGGGTTATAAATCATATATTAATTTGCTTTTTGTTATAAATCTCTACATTACACAATTTTATTTTGAGTTATGTGGAAAATGTAGTTTTTCAATAATTTAAATGTAAATAGTCTGAACACATAATCTAGAAAAACTGTCCTTGATTTTCATTTAACAAGTTTTGCTCTGGGGAACATTAAAAAAAAAGCTACTCACATTTAAAAGTCAATCTGTTTCTGGAGATGACACGTACCTCGGACTCTTTGCATGCATTTCTGTAGAACTAGTGAGGGCTACTGGAATAGATTTGCAGTTTACAGCAAATGGACACAGAGTTCTCAATGATGTATCTTTAGACCCCTACAATTTCTCTCTTATAGAGGATTTGGTCAGTACACTTTACAGTATTATTTATTGTTCTGGTATACTCAGTGTGTTTCTATTTACCATCCAACAGCATTACAATATGTATTTCAGCATAATAGTTACATTATAATGGAGTTAGCAATTTTTACATAAATGCACTAGACTATATAAAAAATCATTTTTTTTGCTATAGAACTTATCTTTCTTGTTGTTGTAGATAAAGTTCATATATAACTTTTCCACTCTCTGATCTAGCACAAATTATAATTTACAATTCTTTTTAAATACTTCAGTGGATTTAAATTTTGGCAGGCATTTTTCATGGGTGTTAGGCTTTTGACATTTTATGCTACATTGTGATGTTTATTTCGCTTCTTGTTTTGTAGGACACTTTATAGAATCAAAGAATAAGAAAACATCATACAGGCAAACAATGGTCTAAAAATCTACAGACACAATCTTAGTTGATATACAAAAGTGTAAATATTACTCTGAAATGGAACAGTTCTGCATTGTGTTTGGTATTTATGTTGGTTGCAATTGACTTCCACATGAATGCACAGTAGTCTACAATAATCCCACAGGCTCAGATATGGGTTTAGAGAAAGGCCATAGGCCTCAAGGCTTGTAACAGATATATTTTCTTTTTTCTTTTTCTAATCATCCACATGCCAGCACATGGAAGGAACTTTGTTCTTTTTTCTTGTTTGAAGAGGTATATTTTCCAACAGCCTTTTGGTAGCTTCTGGAAGCTTTGGAAAAGGTGCTTTTTACATGGAAGATGAATTCTCAAGTTTCTCTCAGTGCTATCTCACTTTCTGCAGCTCCTGTCTCAGCCAGGATGGCAGAGGATGTCCCAGTTTGTGCAGCAGCTTTGAGAGTTCCATGTTGTGATCTCGATAGTAGCTTGACAGAAATGCTCTGCTCTGGGGAGAGAGGAGGAGATAAAATTATTTTATTTTGCTTATTTAAGTATATTTTACATACTTTGACTATGTTTAAATAATTATCAAGTATACCAGATCTGTATTCAAGTGTACATTAAACAGGTGGAGTATTTATTTCAGCACATCCTATAATGTTTTGTTGACAGTGTTGGTGACGGGTACTGGCATTTTTCTCTACTAGGAGGTGAGGAGAACATCATGGTGACAGTACTGCCTCCTCCAACATGTCTTACAAATTTGTATTTCCATGACCTCTATGGAGCCTCCTTTACTCCTGCCTCCTCTCTGGACACTATTTGCAGAAAATCAGCCTCTTTACTCCCTCAAATAAACCCAGTATGTATTACATAGTATCCTTTTTGAAAGATCTAGAAGAACTGATATGCTGAAAAGTTGTATTTTTATCTTTCTCTACCACCAAATTTAGTATTATGTCTCAGTATGTCTGTGTTAGACTGGAGTAAAATGAAATGCTAAGAAAGATATTCTGCAATGTCTCTTAGACATTTTAGTTTTAATAAATATATAGGGAAGCAGCTTTGACATAAGTGAAAATGATGTATTTTATATTACTTTTTTGAAATATTATAGAAATTGCCATTCAATTTCTTTTAATGTATTATGATTGTTTTCACAGTGCTCTAAAGGTGTATTTTAATAATCAACCGAAGAAAACTGTAGTTCTGTGAATGCAATTTCTTTATCAAAACAAAAGAACCCTTCCCCTGCCCCATGCCTTCTATATAGAATTTAATTATGGGCTTATTGAGGACAGGCTCACTCTCTGTCAGGCTAGGCACAAAAAATGGTCTTCAACATTTTGTTAGATAAAAGTATTCAAATAAGTTTAGATCACCTTAGGATTCTCAGACCACTGTGGGATTCTCAGTTACCGTAATGTATTAAACATTGTGGGGAAAAATCCCAAATAATATTTTAATTTCTGATTTCTAAAAAAACCTTACAAATCATAATCTATTTGCATTCATATATCCAAACTAAATACTAATCAGACTTATAAAATAAAAATATTATTAATAAATCTGAATATATATGAAATAAGCATTAAAGTAAAAATACAGGGTAGACAAACTGAGAAAACTGTGTCATTAAGTAATCACGATGTTACCATGCTAAACAGAATAAACATGAAGTGCTAGACACATATCACAGAGTGTGCATGTTTCCATTCCCAAGAGCTTAAATTATCTGCTAGTATGTTAGACATTTGGGAAGTATATCAATTCTTTTACCTTATTAGCATACTAACAGTTTAAAGCTTAGTATATTATATCAGTAATTAATATTATCACTCAGGCCACATTTATTACTACAGAGTGACTGAGGCAATGGAAAAAAATAGAAATTTTTTGGTCCTATTTTCAATTTCCAGTCGATATATTTCCTGTCTTGGTTTCAGTTATTATTTTTAGAGCTGAAATTTCTATGCAGACATCATTCTTTTCAGAATGAGATGTTATCTTGTTGTTCTGATTAAAAATGGCAAATTCTATTGTTTTCTTTTATTCTTGAATGAATATGAGTATATCATTGGAAAAATCAAAACAAGCAATCTAGATGTACTGAAATTCAAATGTCACTTAATTTTTAGAAAGGCTGAATTTTGACTTTAATCACTTTTCTAAGAAAACAGATATGATATTATATATCATTTGGCTTATTTAGTTTGTATTTTTTAGCTCTATACTTACATCAGAATCCATTGGAGGGTATTTTCTTCCTTTACTCCTTCCAAGGCATTTTGTTTTACCTTCTTCTAGTAACTGACACCAGAAACCTTTATGAGAATCAAAACTTTAAAAAAAAAAAAAAGTATTTTTCAAGCAATTTATAAGATATACTGACTAATAACATAAATATTTTTATTTGAATATCAAACTATAACCAGAAAAACTGGAATTTTTTTACATTACTTTGCATAAAGTCTTTTGGCATACTTCTGAATTCTCAGTCCATCTGTCATATTTGTGAGTTTGCCAAATTCCTAATAGAAAACTGTCAACAGAAGGTCTCCTATTAATAGAAATTAATAAGGCTATTTCTTTCATCTGGAAGGAAAAAATTCATAAATTTCAAGCCCATGCTTTTCCTTTGTAGGGTTTAAAAATGACAAGTCAGGCTTTATCCATGTCTATGGATTTAGATGGTACGTGTACCATACAACTACTGGCCAAGAGAAGAGAAAGGGTTTTGGTGTGACACGGAGTGATTACTTTCAGGATTCTCTAGCTGTAATCCATTTAATTTTTTTCCAGAGCTACTTTCTTCTTTTGGTATGAGCTCTGTATTAAAGTAACAGCACCTATACATGGGACTATCATGCCATAATTTTAATAAAAATAAAGATAGCATATTATATTTTAGTTTACCAAAATGTTTCATATAACTTTCTCATTTGAGCCTTCATTACAGCCCCATAAGGAAATGGTGTATAGGATTCTTTGTACTTTACAGCACTTAGCATAGTGTTTGGCTGTTGTGAACTTTCAAGAAATATTAGTTGAATATAAAAGGAAGTAGAAGAAAATGTTTGTCGAGGTTTATTTATCTTGGACTATATACTTTTGCAGTATTCAGTTCATGACTCAAGTCTAGGCCTCCTGACTAGGTTCAGGGCTTTTTCTTATTCACTTGTGTCTAGGTATGTTTTGTATTATTAATTGTAAATAAAATAATAATTTTCATGCTTAGATATAAAAGTGAAATAGTCAATAATGATAATTCTTTCTCATTGCTTTTGTTATTCAATGAAACGATTGCCGTTATTTACTTCTCTCTTAGAAAGAATTATCATTTAGGGTCACTTTTTCCTTTTGTTTTTAATCTGTACTATTTCTCAGAATGCTTAAAATTATAGTGTGAACAATGAACAATTGTAAATTTAAATAAAAGCATTTAAATTAGCATAAAAAAATGAAATACCTAGGGATATATTTAACAAAAATTGTGTGCCCAGTCTACCACTGAAAACTACAAAACATAGTTAAGAGAAATTATAGAAGACCTAAACAAAGAAGGGAGCTATACCTTCATAGATACTATGTAGAAATGTAAAGGACCTAGAGGAGTTAGAACAGTTTGAAAATATAAAGTTGATGATCTTATACTATTTAATTTCCAGATTTACTATAATGCTATAATGTTCAAGGCTGTGTGGTATTGGCATCAATGGACTGATAGAACAAAATAAAGAGTACAGAGATAGACCCACACATCTATGGTCAACTGATTTTCTAAAAACAGGTGCCAAAGTAATTCAGTGGGAAAGGATTAGTATTTTAATCAGTTTGCACTAAAAAAGTTGGATATCTATATGGGAAATAAAGAAACATTGACCCTTACTTTACACTGCATATAAAAATTAACTTGAAATGAATCATTGACCTAAACCTTACAGGTAAAACTATAAAAATTCTGGAAGAAAACAGGAAAAAAACACATTGAAAATTTTTGTAATCTTGGGTTAGGCAAAGATTTCTTAGGATAAACCATAAAAGAAAAATAGTGGTAATTTTGAATTCATCAAAATTTAAAATGTTGCTCTTTTAAAGATACTTAAAAAAATGAAAAGGGAACCACAGACTTGGAGAGAGAGATTTGTAAAACATATCTCATAAAGGGCTTATATTCAGACTATATAACTCAACTCAATATAAAAGACAACAATGCCAATAAAATTGGGTAAAAGATTGGAACAGACATTTCACCAAAGAACAAATGTGAATGATCAATAAGCAAATGAAAATTTGTTCAATATCATTAGTCATTAGAGAGATGCAAATTAAAATTACAAATGAAATAGCACTACACACTCACCAGAATGACTGAACTTAAAAAGACCAATACCAAATATTGGCAAAGATGTGCAACAAGTAGAATTTCTACCTTGTTGGTAGAAAATAAAAATATGACAGCTACTTTGTAAGATTTCTTGTAAGTTTAAATAGATAACTACTATATAACTCACCAACCCCATTTCTAGGTATTTATTTACTCAAGGGAAATTAAAATATATGCCCATGCAAAGATCGTTACATAAATGTTCATAGCAGCTTCTTTCATAATAGCCCCAAAGTGAAAACAGCCTTTCTGTCCATCATCTGGTGAAAGGATAAACAAATTGTGGCATATCCATAAAATGGAGTACTTAGGAAAAAACTGATTACTGACAGATGTAACGACATGGAGGAATGTCAAAAAGCATTATGCTAAGTGAAAGGAAGTAGATCAGTGATTGCCAGGGGTCAAGGGTAAGGGGAAAGGATTGACTGCAAAGAAGCATGAGGAAACTTTGTAGACTAATGGAAAAGTTCTATATCTTGATTATGGTGGTGCATACAACTGGATACATTTGTCAAAATTTATTGTACAATCGTAATGGGTGAATTTTATAATATGTAAAGTTATACATCAATAAAAGTGATTTAAAATTATAGTGTGATTTAATGTGTGTATGTATGTATGTATGGGGGTGGTCTGTATGTAACTAATTTTGTACAGACGATAGCCCTATGAAAAGAATGTAAACCTAGATCTCTGCCTCTGTATTGCTTTGGAGGCAATAAAGTAATCATATCCCATTTATGCAAGGCCCGTTTCTCATAACTATTAAAGCAATTGTGTGAGATCAGGACGTAACACGATATGTTTTCATGCTGTTTACATTCTTTTTTGAATCGGTAAGGCAACTGAATAAATTAGTTCCATATTCAGAGTTACAAGGAGAGCATTAATAAAGAGTACGTAATTTAAATAATCTATACATGAAAGCCTTTGAGAAACTCTAATGCAACAACATTTCTGGAGGTTTGTTATTGATATAATATTTTTCATTAACGTTTTGCTGTCAGCAATTCCCACAATTGAATTCTGACTCATTTTAAATATTCAAGTGATCACAATTCAGAACCAGACCAGCTACTGTGTTTTTACTAATACACCTCACTGTACATACATGATGGAACATACATATGCGCTATGTTAAATTGAGCAGCCTTCTGAGAGAAGATTTTCTGAGATTGATCTAAGAAACGGTGAGCTTCACATGTTTAATTAAGAATCAGAAGAAAAATAGGTTTTTATTTCATCTGTGCTAATTGATTAGATCTTATGCAGTAGGGCGTCATGCTTGGCTTTACTGAGAAAAAAAAAATGCATGTGTGTGGCTGGCACCTCGCCCAGGCGTCTGGGTGCATAGGTTCTTAGGCCTTTGTGTAAGTGTGTCAGTACGGAAATAAGGAGAGGAAGGAAGTAGGGAGGTCACATCTCCTCTCCAGGTGGCTTGAGTGACTGGGTCTGTTTCCCCATAGAGAACAGTCACAGATAGAAGGTGAAGGGACTGCTGCTGATAAAGGGCCTTGTAAGTTTGGAAACACAATCAATACTATTTTAGAGCCCAAGTGAGGAAGTTTGACAGAAGATGGGAGAAAGATCTCTCCACATCCATTCAGAGCAGCAGTTGTCCCTCTGGAGAATAGCCTCGGTACCACTGATGTCTTGTGAAACAACAAGGAAATGATCTTTTTATGTAGGTACTGGTGGCCATGATCTTGGGTGGGCCCCTCCTTTCAAGGCTTTCAGGAAGTGAAAATTTCAGAGGAAGTGTTATGTGTTGTTTAGTGTTGTCTCTTATGGCTACTACCCTATCATGGAGTTAAGGATACTTTATCATTGTGTCCCCAGAGTTAGGCACATAATAGTCATTCAATATAACTTCATTGGATTAAAGAGTAAAACAATGATGGACCAAAATGATTTTTAATCTTGTGTGGAATATCACCTGGGGATGTCTAGTAATTACTGGAAGATATTTGTGGTCAAGAGCACCAAGAGCACTCCAATGATTCAAACTATAACTAGTGATGTTTCTATATTAATGAAAATGTAACCTTAATTCTCCCTTCAGACAGGTGAATTCTAGGGAACATTCAGATTACATTTAGAAGGTTAATGTATATCTGAAATGCCTTTAAATTGAAATAACATTTCCATGAGAGAATACTGAATTGCAAATAGGGTAGATAAATTCAAAATCAAAATACCATCATTTAGGTGTTACAAATATAGGACAAGCACAGAAGTTTTCTTATCAGTTCTTTCCTAACAAACATACCTTTATGATTTGATGATTCATATTACTGGTACACATTTTATTTTTAACAGCTTTATTGAGGTATAATTTATATATCATAACATTCATCTATTGTATGTGAACAATTCAATTGATATTTAGCAAATTTATGTAGTTGTACAGCTATCACCACAATTCAGTTTTAGAAAATTTCTTCCACCCTGCAAAAAGCTCTAGAGTCCACTGCAGTCAATCTCTTCTGTCAAACCCACTCCTAGGCAAGCACTTACTTCTGACTACAAATTTGTCTTTTCTGGACATTTTATTTTTTTTCCCCTGGGATTACTATACCAAATTAAACCATTAACTAGATAATGGACATTTGGATTGTTGCTAGTTTTTAGCTATTACAAATAATGTTGCTGTAAACATTCACTTACAAGTTTTTATGGATTTAGGATTTCATTTATCTTGGGGTAGATTCCTAGGAGTAGAGCTGGATTATTTGGTAAGTTTCTGTTTAATTTTTAAGAAACTGTAAAACTGCTTTCCAAAGTGGCCATGTATTATGTATTACCATCAGCAATATATGAAGGCTCCAGTTTCTCCACATTCTTTCCAGTATTTGGTATTGTCTTTTGGAATATAGCCATTTGGTTTGTCTTTTGGATTATAGCCATTCTAATGGGTACATAGTGGTATTTCAATTTGGTTTAAATTTGCATATATCTGATTATACATTTATTATGCAAAGTGACATTCCTGTTTTTGGAATTGGATTTTGTTCATAACAAAATCTAAAACCACTTAAAAAGCTATTTTTAAGGTTCTAGTTGTTCAAAGGAAATATTTCCTGTTGATATACTATTTATTAGTACAATTTAACAATATTGTTTTTCTCTGCTTCTAACATCTTGTGCCAATGTGAAGAGCTTAACAGACTGGCAGTGTAGGTTTCAGAGATAACTGATTAAGTTGCAATCCTGTCACTTCAATTTACTTGAGTGATTTATAGCTTAACTTTTCTGTGCTTTGAAAAATGAAGCTAATAGGTACCTATAACATAGTATTTTTATGAGGTAATATATATAAAATACTTAAAGCATATAAATATATATTTGTTTTGAAACATTACAACCACTTCAAAAAAATTATCATAAGAAATTGGCGTAGACTACTTTTTCTTTCTCACTACTTAGCATTTCTGGGTGCCATTTCATAGGTCATCCAAAGAACCAACAGATTTTAGTTACTATAGCTAATATTTTTTGCTACTAAAAAAGTTTTAATATGGCACATTTTAATTCAAACTTATCTACAGTGGGTTGGGAAAGAACTCCTGGGTAATATAAATTTGGTTGCCAGGGGAGTGATATTAGAAACACTGGGAGTCCTTCTGAATTTTGAAACGGCTTTAGTCCTTTATGACTTAGCTAAGCCTCATGCAAAAAACAAAAGAAACAAAGCTATATTCATCCCCTGCCTGCAAATTTTCATTGCCCATTTATTGAAGTTTTCAAAGTAAATTAGTATTAAAAATTTGGCCGGCCTGGTGGTGCACTGGATAGTGCGCCGCTTGGGAAGCGCGGCGGCGCTCCCGCCCGAGGGTTCGGATCCCACATACAGACCGGTTCCCGATCACTGGCTGAGCGAGGCGCGGGAGCAACACCGAGGTTTGCAATCCCGTTGCCGGTCCCCGGTCCGGTACAGGGGCAACACTGAGGGTTGCGATCCGTTGCCGGACACGGAAAAAAGACAAAAGACAAA
>NW_007726263.1:161446-193869 GCF_000696425.1 Galeopterus variegatus | reverse complement strand
CGGTGGGGGGACCGGAAAAAAAAAAAAAAAAAAAAAAAAAAAAAAAAAAAAAAAAAAAATTCATATAACACAGTCTGGTTTCATTCATTTTAACAAGTTGGTTAATAACTGAGAAATAAAGATGCCAATTTCAGGTATTTAACTAATATTTCCAAATGTCAAGACTTCTCTAATGATTACTGATGGCTAGATATAATTGTGAATGGATATATTCATGACAAAATTAAAGTTATATTTTTCATTTTAATTTATACAAATTAGCACAATTTCATGAAAATAATTTTATTATTTTCTCTTTCTCTCAAATGATCAATTTCAAAACACTATATAACACATAACATAAAAGTTAAGTAATGTCATTATATCAATCCTATTTACAATTTAAGGAACATGAGTTGTAAAATGCTAATTTACTTAACTGAATGAGAAAGTTCCCAATTATATTGTTTTAAGCTTATACTGCTTATCTGAAATCACACCCATGCTCACTGAGAAAAACAAATTGTTGAAACATATTCAGTTCAGTCCTCCCTCTCATATCTGTGGGGGACTGGTATCCCTGTGGATACCAAAATCTGTGAATGCTCAAGTCCCTTATACAGTATAAAATGGCATAGTATTTGCATATAATTTACACACATTCATATATTATAAATCATCTTTAGATTATAATACCTAATAAAGTGTAACTGCTATATAAATATTTGTTATACTGTATTTTAAAATTTTATTATTTATTGTATTGTTATATTTCATTTTTTCTGAATATTATTTATCTGAGGTTGGTTGAATCGGCACATGCAGAACCTGTGAATATGAGAGCCAACTGTATTTCATTTAAAACCCATGATGACAATACTAAGTCATTTTAAGAAATCATGGACTATCCAGTGACTTAACTATGAAATTTAGAAGTCTTGAAGACTTTCTTTAGTGATTGTGGAAAGAAATAAACAATACTCTTGGCAATGGAGGCTTATTGCCATTCTTTTTTTTTTCCTTTTTGTCTTTTTTCATGACTGGCAACGGATCGCAACCCTCAGTGTCGCTCCCGTACCGGACATGGACTGGCAACGGGATCACAACCCTCGGTGTCGCACCCGCACCTCGCTCAGCCAGTGAGCGGCCGGTCTGTATGTGGGATCCAAACCCTCGGCGGGAGTGCCACCACGCTCCCAAGTGGCGCACTGTAGCAGTGCGCCACCGGGCCGGCCCTTATTGCCATTCTTGAAAATAGTTTTGATACTGGGATTTGCTATATAGAAGGCAATCAGTTTGGAGAGCTCTTAAATTGTAGTATTCTTTCATGCCAAGACTTTATAGTAATACCCTTGTATGCAAAGTACTGCATTTATGTAGTTAGTTGTGAATTCATATTGGTTTGTGGTTTAATACATTCTTAGAGGATTTTAATTGAAAAAAATTTTTTCTAAGTACCAAAGAGATAGTCTTCGTTATCACCAGCAGAAAAATAAGAAGCAGTACCAAAGTGTACAAAGGATCTCTTGCCAACCGGTATTAATGGCATTTCTGAGAATATACATTTTGTATCCCCAGTCAGTCATCCCCAATATTTCTAAAGTACCAAAGAAACAGCTATTAGTACAGAGTTATTCTAACGAGTAACTAAATTGTGAGGATAGGATTCAGATAAGCAACTGCAAAGGGCATGTGGTCATGAAGATTAATTTAGACCTAAGACAATGACATGGAACTTCCAAATATTATACAAGTGCACTGCTGGTTTTTATAAGGTGTGTCAGGCCAACTGATGACTGACAAGAAAATGTATAAAGAAACTGAATAGAAGTGCATTATCTCTATCAGCAGTGTGAGAGCTTGGGCAGCGCTGCTGGACCAGAAACTATGGTTTCAGGGACTGCACATATCTTATCTTGCTACTTCACCTACTGAGCCCCCAACCATGTTAGAGAATCATATAATGGGTAATTTTAGCCAAATACATCCTAGGTGCAAAGTGACCCACAGCTCTTTGTATAGAGTACATTTTTTTGATATTAATTCTCTCAAGTTTACACTGCCTTTTCTCACCAGTGGAGATGAATTAAAAGCTTGCTGCCGAGCTGGATGCAGAGGGGACAAATACACAGCATGCAGGTCAAGGACCATTCCATAAGAAAAAGAGATTATGTCTTTACAGAATATTTCACTTCTTTTTTCTGAAATACAATGCTTTGCTGTATACAGTATAAAAAAGACCCAAAGATAAGCTACCTTGAAATTGAAAATTGTTTAGAAAATAAAAGCTTTCTTTTCTAAGAGATACTCAAAAAGATATAAAGCGGAAAGAACTTGAATTTCTAACTACAAACTAAAATCACTCAGCTTTCTTTAAGGTCAAGTTGAATGTTAAATACCTAAGGCTAGTGTCTGTGTTAGTACTTGAGCTGAGCTCTACAAAACTGACAGTACTCTTAGTATAGAAAACACATAGGTCAGAAGGTTAATAAGTAACAACAAAGTAAATGACTCTCAGGAAGGAAGCTCAAAACTCCAGAGTTCAACCTACTTTTTTGTAATCTAAACCAAAATGTCTCTCTTACATGTATCTACTTATGATTTGCACAAGATAGAAGCAGTATTTGATGTTCTTCTGCCAGTCTCTTACTGCAAGAAATGCTGAAAGGTAAAGGAAAACTACCTCTCACTTCCTAAATTGATATAGGATAAAGAATACAATAAAAAGGGAAAACCAGTTGATCTATGGAACTGAGTTTTAGAGTGAAAAATATAATGGAAGAATTCCATAATACAATCTTTTTCAGCTTTTTAAAGGCTCATTCTATGAGCCTAAAATTAAAAAAAAAAAATAGTTGAGAGCCAGGTTCATGGCCCATCCAACTCAGTATCTTCCAGATGTTCTAGGCATGTGAGATAGGAACAAACACAACATTTATCACTCTGATTTCCAGCCAATATGAATGGAAAGAGTAAGATGGAGGTCTTATTTAAAAATAGTAAGTGAAGTCCAGAGACAGGAATAGGGTTGTTATGGAATGGACTTCGACAGAGAAGTGGTTGGCGCTCAGAGGGTTGAAGAGTCAGGTATTTTATTATACCAGCGGGCCCAGATGAGCTAGCCCTTCAAAATCTGAGCCTTAAATTTAGGTCTTACAGGGATTTTATAGGTGGACTCTTCTGGGTTCTTTTGAGTTTTGTTCTCAGCATTCATGTAGCCAGTACAGTAGGCATTGCGATAAGCAAGCACATTTACAGAATTGGGAGTAGAGCACTTAATTATCAGTAAAGCTGATACAATAAGCAGGTTCTGTTCTAAAGGCAAAACAAGCTACTGAAAGAATTAATTTTGTATTTTTCCAACAGGGTGAGGTAAGAGTAGTACCTAGGGTGCAGAATTTAAAGAGGCAGTCACTCTCAGCATATGCACAGCCCTGAGAGTGAGTGCTTCCTCAAATCCTAGTGCCTCTCTTGCCTCTTCCTAGTTCCAGCCCTGATGAAGTCAATCACCTAAGAAAACCAGAGGAAACTAGCAAAAAACAACAAAACAAAACAAATTAGTATAAATGCTGAGGTCTTTAAAGGAGAGGTGACAGGTTCAGGCTTATAGTAGGTAAAAACAAGCAAAAAACGGAAGTATGTTTAAATGCAACAATTGTACCTGTCTCTCTGCCTATTCAGTCATCTATTATTAGACTATTTCCTGCTATATATGACATTGTTTCTGAAAACTGCACAAAGGAGAGAAGTGTTAGTTCCTAAACCACCTAGTTAATCATTCCTTCATGAATACTTCCAAGAGGTCCCAATATTGTCTGTTAAATAGGCTCAGCCCTTACCAACTATTTAAAGTAGCCTCTTTAAAGTTAGTTATTGGTTTTAAGATTTACAACTGTTCTGTTTCTCTACTTTCCTTCCAGGGGAAATCTTTGCATAGTTAGGAATCAACAGAGGAATTAGGACATTTCTTTTTCACACTGTTGAAATGTTCTTTCCCAAGTGGTTAATGTCAAACTGGAAAAAAGTGTATAAGTTAACCTGACAATTGCATCACTAAACTACAATTTCTTTAAAATTGTTTCTCTGTTGAAACGTCAATAAACTATTTAGAGTATAAACTTACGTTAAAGCTTCCGAGTAATTATAATGAGGAGAGACTCCTAGAAATTTCTGTACATCATCCATCACTGTAGCAGGATCAGTTTTTAGCTGTTGCCCATCGATAATTAGCATCTAAATCACCAAAGAAATAAAAAACACATTGCACATTGAAAAAAAGAAATATTAACTGTATAATGAAAAATTCTGCACTCTGAACTTATTCAATGAAAGACACTGTCCTGAGGGATTTGCATGCATTGTTGTTAGATGTAAGCAGGTCTTCCTCATTAATGACTTGGAACAAGAAATAAATCATGCTAATTAAGTATATTCATGTCTTTTAATCTGAGAAGTCCTGCAAACACTACAAAAACAAAAAAGCTATTTGAGGGGACCAAGAGAGCTTAGAAATGTGACTATGAAATCACAAATGGAAACCATGTTTAAAAACAAAGCAAGGATTCCATCTTTGAAGCTGGAAGAAGCACTGTAGAAAAAGGAGAGGTTATAATAAGCCCAAGTGTAGTGAGATAGAGGAAATGTCACTATTCACAATTCCATTCAGGAGTACTACTGTAATGTTTGAAGAAATACTTTGGTAGTCCATATGGAGGAGAAGGTAAGACTCCCAGAGAACCTGAACACGGACAGAAGTTCCTCAAGAAACTAAGGGGAAGAATTTGCTTGTTACTCTGGTGAGGGTGAACTCAGCAAGATAAAACTACAGGAGACCATGAAGGAAGACCACAACGCAGCTCTTCCCTATACCTCTTCTCCAATATTTGTTTACTCTAGACCAGCATTGTTCAATAGAACTTTCTGTGATGATGGATATGTGCTACAGCTGCTGTGTCTAACATGTAGCTATTGGGAATTTGAAATGTGGCTAATGCAAATGAGGAACTGAATTTTTAACTTTAATATAAATTTTAAAAGCCATATGTGGTAGCAGCTATCATATTGGACAGCATAGTTCTAGACACCTAGGTGCACACCATGTCTGTCACTGGGTTGCTTATGCAATCCAATGTAGGGGTTGATTTCATAGTCTAGGTTGATGCAAGAAAGAGAAGTAATGAAGCCAAGAAAATGAAGGGCTTATGAAAAATTCAGCAAGGTGGTTCAAAATGGAAATAATGGCACTTATGCAAAACAATATTTGTCTTGTTTGGTTAAGAGGTTCTCTCTCAAGCTTTATTTTCAGAATAAGCATCAGGGATCTGCAGCTTTTGAAGCTCTTTACAATCAGGAAAGGTATGCATTAGAAAATACAGCAGTGAGAATTATCCTGAAATACTCTTAGAAAAGAATATTAAACAATTTTTCTACCTCTGCCTATTTTTCTTTGCCACAGTCTCATTATTTACAGCTAAAGAGTAAAAGCCAGTAATGGTCTAACGAGTAAAAATTTCCTCTCTCCTTGAGGCAAAGTCATCAGCTTAATGAGATTATAACATGAGGCAAATTCTTATTGCTCCATACCTGAAATGGGGGGAAATAAACAAGCCATCTCTCAATGTGGCTGGCATACCACCCGGGAACCAAACATCTCTTCTGCAAAGCTCTAAGCTCGGATGGTGCACGGGGCCCAGCTGATATCACTTCGTAGAAGCTAAACTTCAGAGCTGCAGGGTCTTCATGCGATCGCTGATGCTGTGATGAAAAGGTGGATAATTAAACTAACTTGAACCATAGGCATAAATAATTAAAAACCAATCTTTGTGACAAGTCTCAAAGCTAAAGGAAGTAGTGCCTCACAGCTGGAGAGTTGTTTTGAAATTAATAAAGGATGAAAATGTTTGCTTGGAGCATCAGGATTTAAAGTTATGACCCTGATGAAAGAATATTTTTGAGAACATATTTGGTAGATGCTGAATTTTTATTGATAAGATTCCTTAATCAACCTTACCGAGTTTTGTTTCCTTAGTGTATAGATTTTACTCTGAAAGTAAACTTTTGAAAGCAGCTTTAAATGACCCTTTTTCAGCCCATAAGCAGACCATTTATCATGTCTTGTGTATATCCATAATACACAAGCACTCTACTCGTTCTGCCAAATAGTTCTGCTTCATCTAGTAATGCAGTTTTAGATTAGAAAAGCCCTACTGGCTATTTTAAATGGAGAAACTACTGAAAACTCTGACATGTACATTACCCGAAATCCACAGCTTTTATCATATATTACCTAGCATCTAAAAGCCACGATTATTTTATCTAATGGTAACCTTTGCAGTGAATCAGAACCATTTATTGTGCAGAAAATTTAGAAAGCCACAATCCAAATAGGAAAGTGTTTCATAATGGCTCAGGCTCAGGCCCATGGGTTTGAGGAAATCACCTTTTCCTTAAATTGACCAATAAATACTCAGGCTTAGTGGTGAGTCTGCAGATGTTTACCTCATTTAGTAGAATAGCAAATTTGCTGCAATTGAGATTCAAATTACTGTACTACAAACTTTACTAGACTTTGTTAAGGCCCTCAATTTGCCACTGTGGAGTGATTTATTTGTAATATTTAGGACGTTTTGTTAGCTCGCAGCCTTGAAACCTCCTTTTTCTGCAAATTCTCAATTTTTCAGGGGCTAAGTGGTTGCTAAGCTCCAATTTTCTTCCTTCTCTTTGAGTCAATTAAGGCTTATTTCTCTTTTCTCCAGACACCTGGTAGAAAAGGTAAAAGGTGCAAAATAAAATCAGTGTGCGGCAATTTGCTGTATATTTTTATTTACAAGATGGCTCTAGGTTTGACATGAATGATTAGTGTGGAATTGTGGATTTCTATGGATCTTAGCTTTTCAGGATGTGTGCAGATTTTCAATATGCTTAACTAAGATTGCATCTGCTTTGTATGAACTTTTCCTACTCTATCCCTACCACAAAACTTTTCCTGACAATCTATTCTTCCTCTTGTGAACCTGGAAAAACTACTTTTGTTAAATAACAAAAAGATTTAGTGCTGAGGAACTTTATTCTTTAATATCATAATTGTTGAGAACTTAGCTGTTTGAAATCATCATCAGTAAGAATGGAACATCGCACTCTTGCCTGGAGGATCTGAGCTATGTGGGTCAATTTAAAACAGAGAAGTAACTTTATATCTAGCCCTCTTGCAGAGTTTCAGACAAGGGGTTTTTGTATACACGACATTTCACATTTATCTTAACTTTATAGATTCCAAGGAAATAGGACCCTTAGTCTGCTTTTCAGCCCTGACCTGTTGATAACCCCTTTGTGCCTGTCAAAACACTTCATTTTAATTTTACTTAAATTTCTCCCTTTACAAATCCTTCCCTTCCCTTCTTTAGAAAAATGCCCAGTGGCTCTTCTGGTGTTCAGGCTCCTCTGCTCTAGTCGGTGAATAAATCTAACTTGTCCCAAGTGGTCTTCATCAGATGGGCTTTATCACTCTGAGTCTGCCTGTCTCGTCACCACTTATCACTTTCTAATTTGTATGCTTATTTACTCATATTTCTCCAAATAGACTGAAAGCAGTCTCAAGTGTAGCATCCACATTTATTAATCTTCAGATCACACTTAGAACAATACTTTGCCCATGGTAGTCATTAGAATTATTTGATGAATGGATGAACACATAAACATTAGGAAAGCATTTTTAAAATTACAAAACTGAGAAATGATAACTAAAGATCCTAGAGAAAGACTAAAGACACTGACTCTATTAATTTTATTATGTTCTTATG
This sequence comes from Galeopterus variegatus, assembly GCF_000696425.1. NCBI lineage: Eukaryota > Metazoa > Chordata > Mammalia > Dermoptera > Cynocephalidae > Galeopterus > Galeopterus variegatus. The sequence continues at coordinate 186,091 of NW_007726263.1, read as the reverse complement.
TTTAATTTTGGCTGCTTTTTATTGAAACTTTCCATTTGGTGATTAAAATATCACTGGGACAGGTTTTTTCCCCCTAATTATTATTTGTAATTTATTAAAGTAAAAATGTATTTGATATGTAAACATTATCATTAGAGTCTGTTAAATTATTTCAGTGATTGTTTCTGTGCTAGGTTGCAACCAATCAGAAACATAATGGCAATGAGTATATGAGAAAGAGCCTTAGAACAAGTTTGTTTAGGATGGACTTTCAGGGATTCTTATATTTGCTTTGCCACTAAGTTGCTCCTTCAGTACAAGCAGTTATTTAACCTCTTTAGGATCTGGGGTCAGCAATTTATGACCTACTGCCTGTTTCTGCACATAAAGTTTTTGGTTTTTTTGGTGGCTGGCCTGTATGGGGATCTGAACCCTTGACCTTAGTGTTATCAAAACCGTGCTCTACCTACTAAGCTAACTGACAGCTTTGCAGATAAAGTTTTACTGGAACACTGCTATGCTCATCCATTTATGTACTGTCTATGGCTGCTTTCAAAATACAATGGAAGAGTTGCAACAGAGATCATATAACCTGCAAAGCCTGAAATTTTTGCTATCTGGCCTTTTATAGAATATACATATGTATAAGATGAAAAATAATTATTTTAAATTATTATAATGTTTACCTTTAAAATGCAGACATACAGATATATACACAAGAACATAATATTTTGTTATATTTTAATTTCTTCATTGCATTAATTTTCATTAAATTGATTTAATTAATTTTTAATTTTTTATTAAATTAAAAAAATTTTATTATGTAAACTTAATTGATAAAAAATTAACAAAAACTAATGGAGAAACTTAGCTTTTCCATGGAAACAAAGAAAAACTTATCCAGTTTTTTGCAAATATCAAATATCTAGCAACTCTTCTTTTGTTAAAAATCTGAGATGGTGGTTATTTCTAAAAATAATCCTCCATTGTTCATTCTCCCCTTTTACCTGTTGGATTCTATCTGTATTTTCCTTACCTGATACCAGGAGTATGCTCGGTCTGATGGATCAATGAGAATGGTGATGATCTTTGCTTTGGGGACCAGAGAAGCAGCTCTTTTAGGAGCTTCCTCTGAGTGGAAGTAATTGGCACTCTTCTCAAACAGAAAGTCAGTGGTGACATTCGATGGGACTGGGAAGAAGTCCATATACCTAGGAAAGGATATTTTTCTCAAAATAAGACTTTTTATATTCAAATTCTGTGATTGAAGACATTAATTTGTCCCACAAATTCATTTGTTTCCTAAACAAAAGATGACTTCTTTGAGGCATTTATCTTACTATAGTTACCAAGGAAAAACTACCCAGAACACTAATAATATATTTTGAAAATGTTTTTCTAAATAGAATTTCCTTTTGTTTTGCTTAATAGCAGAAAAAAAGGTACAGAATATAATAAAAATGAAGACACAGAGTGATCAAACTAAAATAATAATCACCTAACTATATAAAAGGTATATAAATACAGAAATACTGTACAGAGAAAAATGTAAGTACTCAAACAAAAAGAAAACTTTGTCAAGACAGATAATATGTTCAGTTTGAAAACATTTTAAAAGGATTTAGACAATATATTTCTTACTTTATTACAAGTAGAATAATTTCATTCTCACTAATATGTTCTGCCAATGTTATATTTAACCATTTAAGTGTCAAAATGCAGAACATATCTGGTGTAAATATTAACTATTTGCTTAATTTTTTTCCTATAAAGCCATTTATATTCCTCTTTTAGAATAATTATAAAAACATCTTAACAATATGTATATATTTCCAAATAAAAAATCCTACAAATTTTCCCAAGTTCAGGTCCTGTATCCTTAAGTGTAGTAAGAATGCAAATCTCCAGCAGAGTAAACACAGGGATACCTGTAGGTTCAAGAACTGTAATAAAGGATTTTGTTTAATGTTCCACTCATGTAAAAATTGTCAAATAGAACTCAACATATGACAATAAATATTTCTGAAGCACTAAGGGACACCTTTTAGAGGAAAAGGGCTTCTTTAGAGAGAGACTATGAAAATGTGAGACAGATTTTTGACTGTGAGATCATGTCATCTTACATGTTAAAACTGGTAAGATTCCAGTTGTTAATAATTGCAAAGCTTAGCTGATGCAACAGTGATATCTTGAGATTAAGAGCAATAAAGAAATCCTTTTATATTTTCTGGGAATTGTCTTGTTGGTGATATGTCATTCTGGGAATCTTTTAGGGGGAAAGAGATATATAAAAATTTCTGGAAAGTTTGATCTGCTTTCTGTTGTGTGCATTCTATTTACAGAAAGTGCCAAATTTCAGGATACTGCTTATTTAGAAGCTCACACTGATTCTCAAGGTGCTTAAGTTATCCCAGGTGTCTGATGGTATCCTATTTGGACAAAGCTTGTCTCAAGCTTGCTCCTTCTGAGAACAAAAATCACAAAAAATGGACAGAGGTGCTGAAATTAGATAACTTTTAGCTTTTAAAAACTGCCCCACCTTCCCAGCAGTCTTTTATACCTGGAACAGTTTAGGCTTTGAAGAAATTCTCAAACAGTTCTAGATCTTGGACCTCTTATAATGTGTTGGTTTGGCCTGGCCTCAGAGGCTTAAGGAGAAGGCAGGGTCCAGTTCTTGTTTGCCAGTATATTCACATTTTTCTAGTACATTGGCTGGCACTTGTAGCCACTTGAAAAATGTTTGATGAATAAACGAGTAAATAAAAGGAATTCAGGTTCAAAATTCCAGGGTGGGACTCGGAAGCTCCCCAGATAGGCTCACATTAGGAGAATATGAATACAGGTATCCAAAGAATTAGCCAGCAGACTAGAGTGGTTTAACAATTTTGGGGTTAAAGTGAATGCCTGCCTCTCTTAAGCTTTGCTCCTTCCACAAAGCATAACACCTCAGCAATTTTATTTTTTCCTAAAAGATGTAATGTTTGTAATACTCCACATTTGTTATTTGGTTTGACCTTGAGTATTTCTAATTGATTTTACTCAAAGTCAAATTAAGACATTTAGGTATTCTAAATACTAACAGAATTTTGTGGCTTTCCATTCACCACTCTGACCCTCCACTACATCCTCATGTAATTAAAAATAATAATACCAGACCGCAAAAGATAAAACTTACATGTATGCATAAATCAAACATTTTTATTAGATCTTTCAATTGCAAATTTTGGCCATTTTGTCAAAAATGATGTTTTCTAATTTTCATTTGCTCTACTTTGCTTGTGCCCTAAGCCTGTGCTTAGGCTGCTTCTTAGTTAAGGCAAGCCTGGTTTTATCCAGTTCTCCAAAAAAAGCAGATCCACGCATCCAGATTAACTAACTGTGCCTGGGTCAATTCTTTAAGTGATTCTGGAACTCTGAGACATATACTCTTCAGCCTTGTGGCACCATGGTTCCAGAGGGATGACTGAGGTGCTCATGCTTCATAGAGAGAAAATGCCAGTGAGAGGACTTGGAAACATCCGATGTTGTTGAGAACAAAGCTATGGTTATTCCCGTAGATTGACATTTGCAGTTACTATTGTTATTTCTATTAATTGCCTTTTATACACATATAATTTGTCAATCAAAAGTGTATTTGGGGTGTTTTTAGTGAGTTATATTTAAAATCTTTCATTTTTCTTTAGCTTTCTACTTATTGATGTCATCATCTCCTTGTAAACTCCTTAAGGGGCTTTTTGTTCCTATTACAGAGCCTATACACATTACTGGCTTATGATCAAAATTTGTTTTTGATAAAATTTATGATAAAAATTGATTATTCCCGGATATTCTTTTGTCCCAGGGAATTCAGGTATTGTGTTCCCTTCCACTTCCGAAGCAATTTTTAATCATATATTCTTTTGTCCCAGGGAATTCAGGTATTGTGTTCCCTTCTACTTCCGAAGCAATTTTTAATCATTCCTTTTAGTCCTGATGTTAACATAATTTTTTCCTACTATATACTGGCATATATAAGGCTCCTTCAAAAAGTTCATGGAAAATAAAATTAAAAGATAACATGAATCTTGGGCCGGCCCCGTGGCTCACTCGGGAGAGTGCAGCGCTGGGAGCGCCGAGGCCGCGGGTTCGGATCCTATATAGGGATGGCCGGTGTGCTTACTGGCTGAGCGCGGTGCAGGTGACACCAAGCCAAGGGTTATGATCCCCTTACCAGTCACAAAAATAAATAAATAAATAAAAAATAACATGAATCTTTCCATGAAAATTTTGAAGACCCCGTGTATATGTTAAGCAGCTGAAGTAGTTGATAGTTTCTTGATACTCCCTGTTGTTATTTAACACCACACAATATCAAGCACTGTACTGAAGAAATGGCAGTAAAATATATAACAATTAGAATATATGTAAATCATAGTATATGTTCAAATTATACTGAGTGCATTCCTTTATCTTTCCATTTGGACTACCCACAAGCAACTCTTGAGGGGGTTCTTATGAAGTTGAGATCATGCAACTTGACAACAGAGGTTAATATATATGACTCTTTATGCTAAAATATATGCAAAATGTTTATGCTCTAGAATTATTATAAGAATTCCATTCTTATGCCACTCTCTGTCCAGTATTATAGATCAATAGAATGACCTCTAGATACGTTTTATAATTAACATGTTAGCTTGTACCATCTATTTCTACTACATTACTATATTTCATGTATATCTTACATTTTTATTTTTTATTTGATCTTAACTATTTTCTTCACATGGCTGATATATTTCTAATTTCAATTCAAAGGCAAAGAATTTAGTTTTGTATATTGTTGATAGTTTTTTTATAGCTTTCATTACTCATAAAATATACACAGATTTCTGGTTCTATTTACTTTTTAACCTCTTATACCAAGGCAAAATAGAAAATTATATATGTGGGTTATAGCATTATATAATGAAAAGGTGCACAAGAAGAGAAAGATATGAAACTGTTTTCTTATGAGTAGAGAAGAATGAAATTCCTGGGTATTATGCTATTTCTCTGACTTCCTATCTGTAATTACTATCAAAAGTAATTAATGCCAATTGAAATTACATGTGGGCCTCTTGTGGCAAAAATTCTCTTCATAAACTGAGAAGTGTTTGTTATGAATAATTTCCGTGCTCCTTCATGTTATTGAATCAATTTCCAAGGCACAGAGGGTAACTTTTATTTTTAGCTACAAACTTCTGTTTCGAAATATTAGCACTAAGTTTATACTGTGCACAGTACATATACTTTTAGATTTATACTAATAACCCATCTTACCAATCAATCCCCCTGTGGTAGTTATTTCTATTAAAGAACTGTACCTCCTCAAAGGTTTTTGGGCTGGGGGAGTTACTAATGATGGAAGGATGCATAACCAGGAACAAGTACAAAGCAGTGGTGCCTGAAAAGACAACAGAAGTTTAGAAATTAATTAAATGAAAACACAGTTTCCTAGTATTAATTAGCATTTCAATGTCATTAATAAATTTAATATTACAATGATCCAAACAGATTTATTATAAGTATTCCTTGACTTAGACTGAATGGATAACCAGAATTTTAAAAGAAGCAGATTCTAAAAAGTGGAGATAGTGTGGTATGAAGGGAAGAGAACTGTTGCAGGGATTGGGAGAACTGGCTTTTGATCTCTGCTTAATTACTGATTTTGTCTGTGACTTTGGCTTTTAGCTTCCTTTTATCTCAGCTTTCTTAAATGAAAATCATGTATCTTGCTTATTTCATAGATTTTCTGAGGATAAAAAGACATATGTACCTGAAGATATTTTGATAGTAAAAAAAGCACCATGAAAAAGGGATATATCATTATTTAATGTTGCATTACCAAAATTGATACTTGGGTTCTCCTATGAAGTTCTTCCTGAGGCCTATGAAAGCTAATTAAACTCAAGAAAGAATTTAATCTTTCAAGTTTGCTTAAGCGTGAATGTACTTACATACTTAGAAAAAGTAGTGCCAAAAATTGATTAGATTGCTAAATTTGGAAAAATGTGGTGTTACTTCTTAGTGACGTTAAGTTACAAAATTTGCATTTTATTGGAAAGAAAATGTCATATCACAGGTACCCATATAGTTGTGATTACTGGGGAGCAAGTGTGTGGTTTTTAAAAAGTGGGCACTCTCAAACTGTAAAATCAGTATTTTGCAAGCCTAAATTAGGAGGTAAAGTGTGCAGCTTAGTCAGACTTTTACAAGGAAAGTAAGGTAGTTTGGGTTCAGTTTGTCAAAGATTTAACCTTGTATTTGCAACTGTGACTGTGTTTTTATGATCATAATACAAAAATATTTCTGGTCTATGTGTTCAGTTCTCCTAAGAGAGAAATATACCCTCTAGTTTCTTCTCTATTCTAATGTGATTTACATTATTATACATTCTGATGGATCAGGGCCTGTTAATTGTATTCCAGTTCAATAGCTAGCAATAGTAATTAGACATGGCCTTTTAATATTTCTCTCACTTGGAGAAATTTTGCTTAGTGATAGACTGTCATGTTGCCATTTGTACAAAATTTTGAATTTCTTATTTCTCTGAGAGGCTTTCATTAGTATTGTACTTAAATCTATCATATCTATGCAGTAAAAAATTGTTAAAATAACTATGTCAACAACAATATTGTTTTAAAAAAGTTAATTGAAAAAGGCAGTGTTCCTAGATTATATCTGAGCAAACAATGAACACTTTATCTACAATCACAGATAGAGAATGAAATATAGTAATCTATGATACACTTGTACAAAGTAAAAATGTTCTTCACAAGCTTGACTTGAAACAGTGGTCCTCAAACTTTAGCATGCACCAGGTTCACCTGGAGGGCTTGTTAAAACACAGATAGCTGGGTCCAATCACAGAGTTTCTGAATCAGCTGGTCTATGGTGTGGCCCAAGAAGTTCTAATAAGTTCTCTGATGATGCTTTTGCTGCTGGTCTAATGACTATCCTTCAAGAATCACTGACTTAGAAGAAAAGTGAAGCAATACTTATTGGGGGAAAAAATTCCCCATTACTTGAAATCCACAGTAAAGTAGAAAGAGCGTGTTGTTTGGAGTCAGGTAAATTCTAGAATCAAAAGTTTATTTTCTAGTACTTACCAGCTGTGTGAAATAGAACAAAAAATATTAACCTCTCTGAGTCTTAGTTTTCTCATCTGTGTAGTGAGGAAGAAAATACTTACTTAGCTGTTGGAAAATATAGGAAAAATTGTCAGGGCCCCTCAGATGTTCAGAATCTTGCTGAGCATTTGAAGTAAATAGGCATTGGCGCTCAGGTGTTCCTTGGTTATCGTCTAGTGTAATTGCGCATGTGCACCCAGGTGTCCTGGGTTAAGGATGTGTGGCTCTGATCCACCGTGCCTCCCATCCCTGGGATGTCCCGTCCCCCCCCCCCGTTGGAAGGGGAATGGGGAGGCCCCTCCTGGTGCTGGAGGCTGCTGGTGGTAATGCCCCTGGGATCCTCTGCAAGGCCACTGCCACTGAGGAAGCTGAGGACTGAGCTCATGTCATTTGCCAGCAGCTCCTGGAATCTTTCCCAGTTACCTAGCATGGACCTGTGTGTGAGGGGTCTGGTGATCCAGTCTGTACAGTGGGTTTGGAGGGTCTGAGCCCTAGCTCTGACAATGTAAATGGAAACTTAGTATAACTAAAATAACTAAAATAATGAAACATTTTGGATTTAGTTATGACTTGCCTTACTTTACACTTAGCTCTCAGGGTTTATGAGGGTCAAGTGAGATAAACTCTGTGAAAGTACCTAAATAATGCCATATCTAAATATTTGTAAGGTATTTTAAAAAATAACTTTGAGATATAATTCAGAAAAGCACATGGCATATTTTTAAACTGAAAAGAATAAATCTTTGGGGAAAAAGAAGTAAGGCTATTATAACGTGAGAAAAGAAAACAGATGAATTCCTTTATTAGATCAACTGAAAACATTCTTTTCTGAATTTTATTTTAAGAATTGTATTAAATCATGAAGTTTGCTTTTGATAGCTTTTTCATGATCAGCATTAATTAGACAAACAGAAAAGATAGATATAATCTAATTACTCTGTTTAGTCAGTAAACGGCATGATGTAATTTATTAGCAGTCAAAAAATTGTTTAGTTTTGGTTTCTGAATTGTATCTTTACCTATACATATTCTTCAATCTGAATAAACTATTCTGTGTATATATTGTCAGTGAGAACTCAGCTCATAATCACAGACACATTTAAATAACCATCCACAAAATTTCCGTTTTTATATTTTTGTCAGTTTTGACAGTGAAAAGTATTTGAATAACCAGATAACTAGAAATCTATGCATAATATTCCAGAAAAATACTTTTGACAAAACTACAATTAAAGTGAAGCTATTTAATTCTCATGGAACTGGTGTGAGAAGATATTTTTGTCTAATTAAAATCAGTTTCATGATATATTGATAAACATGGATGACTCTAAAAAGTATTATAGTAATTGAAAGAAGCAAAATGCAAAACGCTACATACCGTATGCTTTCTTTTTCATGAGATTTTAGAAAAGACAAAATTACAGTGGCAGAAAGTGGTTGCCTATGGCTGGGGATGGGGCAGGCTCGTGGGGAATGACTGCAAAGATGTGAGAAATATTTTTAGGGTGCCGTAACTTCTGTGTCTTGAATGTGGTGATGGTTACATGACTGTGTACAATTTGCAAAATTCTTCAAATGGTACATTTAAAATAGTGAATTTTATTGCATTTAAATTATACCTCAATCAAACTGGGAAAAATCAATCTCTATAAAGGGGAATTAATTTCTATAAAAATTATTTTCCAAAGGTAAATGTTATATCCAAACTGTAATATAAACATTTAGCCCAGCTGAATTTAATATAAGTAATAATTCTGCTATCTAACCATGATATTAAAATGTCTGTATATCCAGCACAAGAGGAAGCACATCCTGCAGGGCTTTCTGAAGCAAACTTGATATGCCAAGCTTCAGAGAGATGTGATCAGAAATGACCAGGTTATGTGATGACAGTAGGGGGTCACTGAAGAGACCTTAGTTTAAATGTTTTCTAGCAGCCTTTTGACTTTAGATAGATAAGGACAAGTGAAATATATACGGACAAGAAAAGTATTTGTCATATTTATTGTTTTCAGATATCTGCAAATGGGACTAAGAAAAAAAGAGTAGGCTAAACTCTCTCTGTACATTGTATTGAATTCTCAGTTATTTCTAGAGAGATGAGGAGAGGGAATGTATTACCCTTAGCAAGCTATGTGGTTGAAATGGCTGTTTACTATAAAACCAGAATCCCCAGGCCCCCCAAAATTTATCATGCAGGATACAGCATGAATGTCAGACATTTTAAAGCTTTCACTGGGCTTCATCTTAATATTGCTTCTTATAGGAATAAGAAGTTTATGGGAAAAAATTGCACACCGATTTAAGAAAAGGTGCAAATGAAAAAATTGCACACCGATTTAAGAAAAGGTGCAAATGATTTCTCCTGGGTATGAATAAATACCGTCCTTAGCACAAAGTTTTGTTTATGTCTAGGAATTCTGCTTGTCAAACATCTTTTTTTTTTTGTTCCTTTTTGTCTTTTTCCGTGTCCGGCAACGGATCGCAACCCTCAGTGTTGCCCCCGTACCGGACCGGGACCGGCAACGGGATCGCAACCCTCGGTGTTGCGCCTCGCTCAGCCAGTGAGCGGGAACCGGTCTGTATGTGGGATCTGAACCCTCGGCAGGAGCGCCACCACACTCCCAAGCGGCGCACTATAGCAGTGCGCCATCGGGCCGGCCCTTGTCAAACATCTTTTGGACTTTAAAAAAATAGTCATCTCTGCAAGAAATAGTTTATATCAGGAAGTTGGCAGCCTTAGAGACTATTCTTCTGGCAGGGAATTATTATAAAGAGCTATAGGTACTTACATGTGTCCCTCTTTGACTTTTCACAAAGTCCTGTCAGTTACGTTCTAAATACTTGATTAGTTTTGATTTTAGAAATGTTAACAACACTTTTCAGTAAGATCTTTGGGGAAAATAAATATGTGCCACCAAATTAACTGCTGGATATTCAAACAGTGTGACATCTATTTCATCTTTATCACTTTAAAAAACACTTTGACAAGCATTTAAGTACATTACTGAGCTAAACTAAGATTATGTCAGAGAATAACATTGTTATTCATCAGCATTCATACGAAGTTTAAGGACTCATTGTCTGACAAGAACTCATTGTCTAGTCATCAGGATTTTTACACTATTTGGTTAATCATAACATAAAAAATTCTCACCAGTTTTCTGGGGTCCTATTACCAAAAATTTTGGTAAGCGATCACAAGTTTTTTCTTTAGACCAAATGTCTCTGTGGCGTTTGTCATCACAGGGATTCTAAATGGGAGAAGAATATGACATGTATTATTTTTTGAGTGTGTCCATTTTGTGCTAGTTTTTCTTGTCCTTAAAAGAAAATATCCCAGAAAATAATGGGATAAAAAATGAGGCTCCTTTTAAAAAATAAAAGCCCCAGAGTGGCATCATGGAAGCTTTTGAATAACTCCTTTCCATCCTGAAGTTGAGCATATACTGAGAAGGTGGAGGAGGAGAGATATTTCCACCTTGGGTAAACAGCCTCATAGAACTTAATAGTTTTTTGCTACTGCAGTTCTATGTATTAATTTTTTACTTTTTAAAAAAAAAATAGTTTTCTGGGCTGAGACTATGCTTCCTGCTAACCTGAAAGAAGATACACCCTCAGTAATCAATAAATAACTAAAATATAAGGTATCATATTTTTATTCTAAGTAACTTTGAGCTTTCCTGCTGTGTTTCAAAGGGAGAGGGATCTAGTTATAATAGATTTTAAAGAGACATAATATTTAAAGAGGCAGCAGATTCCTTTCAGCTGCCTTGAAAGGTTGGTAAATATATATCTAAAAATGTAACTTTACAGACTATAATGCTAAAAAGTATTAAATTTTAGCAAAAGGGTAAAATGAGCATGAATTAACTTTTGAATTCTGCTTTTGGTCTATAATACTTAAAACCAACACTAACTGCAAGAGGTATCTAGAACACCCTTTGTTTTAACTACAAAGTGCATATTATGTAGAAAAGGGGAAAAATTAACAATACCCTTTATACTATTTCAGGAATGGGCAAATAGGGCCACTTTTTATTTCTATTCAATTAATACTGTAGATATGTGAAGTTAAATAAAGCCCCTTTTTTTTTTTTTTTTTTGTCTTTTGTCTTTTTCCGTGTCCGGCAACGGATCGCAACCCTCAGTGTTGCCCCCGTACCGGACCAGGGACCGGCAACGGGATTGCAACCCTCGGGGTTGCTCCCGCGCCTCGCTCAGCCAGTGAGCGGGAACCGGTCTGTATGTGGGATCCGAACCCTCGGGCGGGAGCGCCACCGCGCTTCCCAAGTGGCGCACTATCCAGTGCGCCACCGGACCGGCCCCAAATAAAGCCACTTTTAAAATAAGAAACAGATGTTAAGACTAAAGTGAGGATATTCTTTATGGCTGCTGTTCTGGAGAAAAAATAGTTTTAGACTTCTCACTTGAAATAATAATGATTTCAGTTTAAAAATAAGGTGTTAAATTAGCAGGAAAATTGCATATCTTCACAGTGGCTAACATTTGGTAATGTTTTGCAGTGGTTCAGATGAAAAGGTGCTTGTTATAGCAACTGAAAAGTAATATGCACTCATAATTCCATAACCACTGACTTTAACCTGCTAAAAATGTAGTTATATCTTGGAGTTATCTGTGCTCAGGAGGAAGTTCACTCACAGTTCAAAGCTGAATGAATTGAATATACAGTTCAAAATTTACCACAACTTCAACCTGTGAAATTTACTGAGTTCTACTTCTGAAGATTGTTATTGTTTATCATCAGTTCTGTTACTGCAGTAGCATTTAGAACAGTGATTAAGAGCACAGCCTCTGGAGCCAAAAGATCTAGAACTGATTCCCACTCTATCACACACTAGCTGTGCTACCTTGCTTAATTGACTCAGTCTTTCTGTGCTTCAGTTTCTTCATCTGTAAAATGGGGATAATAACTGTACCTACCACATAGGGTAGCTGTGAGGATTAAATGAGTTAACATATGTAAAGTGTCCTGTGTGATACAGAGTACACACTGTGTAATTATTTGCTAAGATTATTTCTGCAGATCATGGAGTGGACAATTTAAGTTCAAAGTAGTTCCTGCAATTCTACGACACATAAGAGTCTAGGCTTTGAAATCTGGGTTATCCCTAGAACAGTTTGAATATGCCATATTAATGTGAATTTTTTTTCTCTGGAGAAGTTCAGTGATTTTCCAATAAAACACTTTCCCCCATGTCCAAAGTAATCCCCAATTAATACTTTTGAAGCTGTCCACATTCTGTGGCTGTCGGTGTACTTCATGGTTCAGAAGGTGGATGTCAGTTCTGAATTCTTCTCAGAGACCTTTTAATGTGATTTAGTCATTAGAGACATGGAGTGGTGTTTAAGGCTGACCAGCTGGCTGCTTGCCCTACATACAACCTGTTTTCAGCCTATCTGCAAATTGATCTCTCACTCCTGATTGAAGACATCACATCCACTGAATCCTTCACTGAACTTTTAGAATTCTACAATTTCTAATGGGCAAGGGAACAGAGAATTTGACTCAATATGTAGTAATAATTTTAGACTACAATTAAGGGAGAAGTAGTTCCTCAAATCTACTAACATTTCCAAAATGTACAGTTTTTTTTTCAGATGCTTTTACTTTTCAGTTTGGATTATCTCATAGGACTACAAGATATGTTTGTGGGATTTATTAGTTATACCAATAATTGAACCATTTTTACCTGCCAGAGAGGGTCTTTTTGATCAGGAAAGAGCTCAAAATACTTGTGAGCCAGTTGCACTGGAGGCAAAGTCTGAAGTCGCAGGTTGGTCCAGCTCTGCACGAAATTGGCAAGATTAACAAATGTATATAATCCCAGTCGGTCGTTCCCATAGTTGGACAAATGGGTCATGAAAATGCTGATCTGAAAAAGGCAAATAAACCTGAGTGTAAATATCAGTTATTTTACCACTAGAGGGCAGTGTAATCATAGCAATACTGACGTTTTTTACTTTAGTCTTTGCAAAGGTTTCAATTTATGATGTGTTTTTGGACTCTGGACATATCCCCAAAATTCTTATCATATTAATGCATACTAGAAGATATGTTATTTGCAAGACTTGAGCATTTTTTCTGAAATTTTAATATATTTCATAACGAAAAATGAGTTCAACATCTAATAGCTGCGACATACCCATGTTAGTCCAATAACGTATTCTAGATGTCAGCACATAATGGACTCATGATATGTATGTAGACTGTTAATCATTTGAAGCAGCAGGATTCCAGGAGGTTGGGATTTTGTAATTTCAATCTATTTAATTTGGTTTATACTGTAGTACTTTAAGTTAAGGGGTATAAGTAATCAATTCATTGTTAATATTACCATTATAACTGAATGTCCTATGATTTGCATTTCTTAGAGGCTATAATGACAACAGGCTGGTGCCTGAGCTTTTACTATTAACTATTTTCCATCAATAACATTCTCAAACCCTTTTCCATATTCATTGGGTCTATTATTCCCAATATAAATACTTGCTTTAAGACTTCAGTGCTTGACTAGATAAAATTAACTCTTCTTGTGGAAGCAGCTGACCTAGATTGAATCCATGCCCTGAAAAAAATCACATCAAATGTGGGAAACTTTTCATAATAAAATAAATTTGAATTCTGTAGGTTTGACTAAATTGTTGTGAGATGTAGAATGAGTATTTTTTTTTTTTTTTTTTTTTTTTATGACGGGTAAGGAGATCCTAACCCTTGGCTTGGTGTCATCAGCACTGCACTCAGCGAGTGAGCGCACCGGCCATCCCTATATAGGATCCGAACCCGCGGCCTCGGCGCTCCCAGTGCCGCACTCTCCGGAGTGCGCCATGGATTCGGCCCAGAATGAGCATTTTTAAAGCTGCTGCTTCAAGTGGATGCAAATAATTTTTGTTGGTTAGTTGACAAATCAAAAGAATTCTTCTGCATGAGATTTTCAATGGCAAAGAAAACCACTGTGACATTTATGGTGCTATAAAAAAGATCATAAAAATAATTCATGTGATAATAGTACAAAATATATAATGTGATGTGAATGAATTGTAATAATGGTTATTATAATCATAATAATGAATATAATAGTTCATTCATTTAGAAGCTGAAAGAAATACTCAAAAAATTCATTGAGGTAAAGTGGTAGAGATGAGAGAAAAAGTTATATTAAGATTTCATATGATGAATTAGAAAAAAATGTAATTACAATGAGAATAAGAGGAAATAGTAATGTCTTATACTCAGTGGCTTTCACATGAAGAGCTTCAACTATGATTGAGAATATTTAATTGTGTTCCTATTCACTTTGCCTGATCATACATTAAATCTTAGAAGTTTTGCAAACAAAATACTTTGAAGGTGATTTTAAATAACTATCAACAGACTGATGCAGTCATGGAATTGATAAATAAGACTTTTACCATTTTGGGTCTTTCTGAAAAATTAGGCTTTTAAAGTTTAACTTTCTGGTTATTTTTTATAGTAGTTTCAATTGTGACTTTTTTTTATCCCCTCCTTTTCTCCCCTAAAATTTATGAAACAGTAGGCGATTGAGAAAATTATGAAAATCATTCTTAAATTTGGAGGAAGTTCTTTTCTAATTTCTGTTAGAGGCAATCTTTACTCATTTGTTTTATATGCCACATTTTTCACTGTAGCTTAATAACAAATAGCAAAATGATACTTCAAGTTGCCTTTCTCTTAAAATAAAAAAAATGATACAATTAAAAAATACCTTTTTTAACCTGGTTAGCCACTATTTCAAATTTCTTTCTTTATTTTTATAAAAGACTTATCAATAAATATATATGTGTCAGATTTCACTTGAATAATATCTGCATTGGACAGAAATGGGAAACTCAGAGATACTGAATAACTATGATACCAATACATTTAAACTCCCTTTGAATTCACTTTTCAACCTCAGAAAGCATTTTATGCTGTGACAAAGCAGAGTGCATTTTTCTACCTGCATGATTATAGAAAGTAAAAAATGCTACTCTGATAAAGACAGAGGTGACCCAAAATGAATTAGATGAGCTATTTAATGATGTTGCTTTTGCTGAAACTGAACCTGACTTGTAAGAATTAAGGTGATACTTGTAAGGTGTTGAACTTAGTCCTGTAAAAGAAATGCTACTTAGCCTCTAAGCATGGAACCTTTCCCAGGTTTTCAATTCTATTTCGTATACCCACTTTAACATAATGCAAAGGGCACAATAAACAAAAGGACTGTTTTAAAGTGATGTTTTTGTAATGCATGTCACTTCATGACCCTTTTAAACTTTGGTCTCATTGTTTTGTGCTCCTAAAGAAATACAAGGCCATAGAGGGAGTATAATTCATTGGGACATAAAACACTTCAGTTTCTTTTTATGCTGTTTTTTTCATGAGCTACAATATTCTCTCTAGACGTGAAACACTGCATATTTTTTGCTGAACATATAGCCTCTCCACATTTTCTTCATTATTTTTTAGTTAGGAAGGTATGCAAAACAAGTAACAGGATTGGTGAGAACAGATATATAATGAGAATGTTTTGGTCAAAAACTTAGATTTGCTTTCCAGACAGCATTTCTTCCTTACCCGTGTTCTGACCTATGACATTTATAATGTCACTCCTTGGCATTCCTCACCTGACAATAATTTCTGCATGGCATAGAAAGAAACAAAGAAAAATCTTGAAAAGGTTATCAATCTAGGGAAAATAGATATTAGTCTTTTCCTAAAGAGGATACATTTATAATTTTCAGAGTGCTTCAGAATGAGGTTTTATTTTTGGTTTGTTTTTTTAAAAAGATGAATGGGTCAAAATAAACTATTTTTATTTTACTTGGAGATTTCAGTGAGAAGGAAAATGTCAAAAGAAGTTACAATTGCATTTCTAAAACAATTTTGCTATAAGCACCCTATAAGTATAATTAGTTGTTACCAAAAAGACTAATTAGCTCTTTAAAACTCAAATCACTGGAAACTGTGCTAAAGGCATAAAGTTCATTTGATTAACAGTTGGAAAAAAATTCTTTCTAGCCTAATAAATATAGATATGTATAACATGGTACTTATCTGTGAATTCTTTTTTCTGTAAAAGGTAAAAGGTAAATACCAAATACCACATACACTAGTATTTATGAGAAAGGAAGCAGATACCATTTGTAAAAATGTAGCTAAGAGAAAGATAGGAGAAGTTTTATCTATACTTTCCAGCATCAACCTGTGAATCTGTTAGGTCCAGGTATTGGGGCTGCACAAAACACTACCAAGAAGAATAAGTAGCAAACTGGGTCTTGCAAAAGCTGTTGACAATTCAGTAATTATTCTTTTTCTTTTGAGAAGGTCAGGGAAAGGGGAGAGGAAATAGGGATGTAAAAAAATGTATGTTATTTATTATAAACTATGCCTCTTATGACCATGCTGCTCAGTTCAAATCTACAACTGTTATTTGCCAGATGCTCTGCCTGGTTCTACGGGTGCAGATATAAATATGGTGCTCATTCTTTTAAGTTTTGTTCATGAAAAAATTCAAAATTCAAAAGGTAGAAGAGTTTTCAGAGACAAGAGTCTCCCTTCCACTTCTGTCTATCAGCCAACCAGTTTTGTTTTGTTTAGGGATTATGGGTGACAAAGACCCAAAAGCTTTAACATGTATACAGATCACCTAGGAAGTTTGTAAAAGTTCTGATCACCAGGCCTTATACTCAGAAATTCGGATTTTCTAGGTTTGGAGGGGGCCCTTGTACCTGCATTTTAGAAAATCATCCCTAGAGGTCTTGATGCAGGTGCCATACACAATTTGAGGAAAACTGACTATACCCAGTTTTCCCATAGAAATACTTACTTCCTATGGAAATGTATCGGTTTGTTCCCACAGAAAAGATTCAGGTCACCAAAGCCATTAGTTGCTCTGCAGTGGTCTTTTTGAATGCATTTTAAAAACAAACATGTCTTGTTAAGTTCACAAATATATTTTGATGTTCTAGACTAAGAGCTATTGTAGCACAGAGAAAAACTTGGTAAGTGCCCTTGACCATACCTTTTGAGGGCTTCTGTAGTGCTGACAGATGTGTGGAGATTCACAGAAGATTGCTAAAAACAAAACTGGTTCATATAGACATGTACAATTGGCTCCCCTCCAATCCTGTTCTTTACCAAAGGAAAATTCTTCTCCATTTCCACATGTACCTCTCAGATGCATATTACCTTATAACTTCTCTATTTAAAAGGCTGCCTTTCATGTTCATTTTTACTTTATTTCACAATGTTTTAAACGTGTGGCAGAGGACAAGTACATTGTAATTTACTTCCTTCCGCTGGTTGACTTAGATCCCCAGACTAGAAATACTCTTTAGAGGAAAAATAAGAAAACCAGTTTGCTTTTATGGGGCAATGATCAAACTCAAAGTTTTATTTTTATCATTGTGAAAAATATATGGGTTCTATCACTGTCAAGATTGTACTCCATCACATAAGCAAATCTCATTCTGGAAAATAAGTAAAAAATTCTGAACAGAAAGGCTATTCTAATGATGCTCTGAGTCTGAACCTCCTATTCTCTAATTTCCCGGTTCAATCCCTCTAATAGTTCCTCATCACCTTTTGAATTAAATAAAATTCAGTATGTCATCCTGTTATAACATGGTCCCAGCTTACCTTTCCAATCTCATCTTCTACACCCCTTCTGTGCTCAGGGCGAAGCGACTAGCTTGCCTTGCCTGCTACTTTCCGATGTTCCCTTGACTTGCCTACCTCCATGGTTTTGTTTATGCACTTTCTCCTCTCTAGAATACACTGCCTCACTTTTCTACTTAGCTCAATCCTATAAATCCAAAAATGTCACATCTACTTTTTAGATCTCTCTAGGCAATGTTTTAAAAAATTTGAGCCCTAGAGCACTCTAGTTTTTCTTCCTGACATTTTCTTACCCTGGCTTATATTATACTTTTTGAAAGTACTTGTTTTATTTAGTCTCTAGTTATAAATTCCTTGGGGGCTGGCATGGGGCCTTTCAACTTTATTCTCTGAACAACCTATGATATACAGTATGTGCCTTGAGCTGGCACCAATAATATTATTTGTAAAGTTGGGAAATCTAGAGTCAGTTATTTTTTCAGTGCCATTCATTCTGGTAATCCTTTAACACCATTAAAATTATGGGCCTCCTCAATGATTTATTCTTGTCTCCTCTAACTTTATGCCCATTCACTCTGTACTCCTCTCCCTGAACTCTGCCTCCCCAGTCTCCACTTATTTTCTTACTGCTCACTTTTGTTTCCTGTGAAACCTCATTCCTTTGTAAATAAACTATATCTTTATGTCTTTGACTTTGGTCTGCACAGTGATTAAGAAAGTGGGCTCTGCCACCTACTGACTCTGTGATCTTAGCATGTTATTTAAACTCTCAGTACTTTAATTTACTTATCTAAAAGAAAGCAAAGGACATAATAATAGTAACTACCTCACAGGGTTGTAGTAACAATTAAATATAAACAAAACAAAACAACATTTAAAGCATTGCCTGTCACATAGTAATTGCTTAATAAATAATAGGTATTTAGGATTGTTAATATATTATTGCTGTTTCTGAGACATCATTTCTCATTTACATTTCCCTTTCAGCAGCTCATCAGCCTTATCAGCATAAACTTCCAGTCTCTCAACCCTCTCATTTTTTCTACATCTATCAGTGTTCTTCTGATCACTTCCTCTACCAGGCAAGATTCTATGGTCAATGATTTGAACTTTTCTCCTACCATCACCCAGAGATTCCTAAATCATCTTTCTGCTTTCAATGTTGTGCAAATCTGAGACTTTGGATGGTTTTTCCATTTAATTACGTGTTCTTCTGATCACTTCCTCTACCAGGCAAGATTCTATGGTCAATGATTTGAACTTTTCTCCTACCATCACCCAGAGATTCCTAAAGCATCTTTCTGCTTTCAATGTTGTGCAAATCTGAGACTTTGGATGGTTTTTCCATTTAATTACTTCATTCCACATATGGACTGTTCAGCGCAGCTAGAGAAAAATACACAATGGGAGCTATTCATATCACATAAGCATATGGTCTCCAATCTCAGTTGAATCCTTAGTACTATTGGATATTCTTTTATGATTGGTCATCATCATTGAATTTTTTTGAAGTAGGTCAAATTCCTGGGTCAAACAGAATGCATCCTTTAAAGACTAGTATCTTATGCGCCACCTGGTTTGGATCCAGCACACTGACCCAGTTCCCTGGGCTTTATTCCTATTCACCAGAGGCATGAATAGGAGCAAAACATAGAGGAAGAGAAGTCAGCTAGAGTTCATGAATGGGGGCAGTTTATGGTTGAACTCTGAGGAAAACTACCATTTCATGTCAAATCCCTGCTTTTCATTTTGCATGAATCCTGCTGACTGGAAAGCGTTATTTGAAAGGTGTGTTAGCTTTGACTCTTTATTTTTTATTTATTTATTTTTTTTGTCTTTTTTTTCCATGTCCGGCAACGGATCGCAACCCTCAGTGTTGCCCCCGCACCGGACCGGGATAGAGGAAGAGAAGTCAGCTAGAGTTCATGAATGGGGGCAGTTTATGGTTGAACTCTGAGGAAAACTACCATTTCATGTCAAATCCCTGCTTTTCATTTTGCATGAATCCTGCTGACTGGAAAGCGTTATTTGAAAGGTGTGTTAGCTTTGACTCTTTAAATTGATACGTTACAGGTGAAAAAGAAACCAAAAGAGAATGAGAAGTAATAAGAAAGGTAGAAAAATGGTCTATCTTTCATCAGACTGTGGAGGAGGAAATGGTAATTTTTAATAGCTCCATTTGAATTACTTGTGGGAATTCAATGAGATAATACATGGTAAGAATTCACTATAGTGTCTAACATCATAGTAAACATCCAACAAATACCTGAGAAAGATGCAGGAAATAATTTCATTGGGTAAAATATGATATTTAGACCTGTCTTGAAATTATTATGCCCAAGGCTAACTTGTTCTAATTACTTGGTCTATTCTAAAGAAGGCATGTGACTATACTTTGGACTTCATTTGGTTTTTACCTCAAAGGAAAATAAGGAAATAGGAAATATAGATCAGCCATTCAGAGAACACTTTATCCTTTTTTATTTTCTTTGTCAGATGGACGTTGAAGCTGTAGGATTGTTCTGCTGTAAATGGTTATGGTATACTCTTGATGCTATGTTGTATGATAACATCAAATATTATATTGGGTATAGTAATTTATTTGATTTACCTTTAATTTCAGAGTTTAATTGCCTCTAGCTGTCTGTAAAAAGCAATTCATACAGTTCACTTTATGGCATGTTTCTTCATCAGGTCATCATACAAATTCTAAATGCAATATTTTCATTAGGAAAAATTGGATTATTAAAAATCACTATGAATGCAAACTAAACATATCCCTCAGTCAACTTCCACTCAGATCCAAAAAGATGCCTGCTGTCACTCCAACCCTATCTGACATGAGGGGATGTTTGATAGAGGAGAAAGTGGAGTGGGAAGAAACAGTGGTCTCAAACAAATTATGGAAGGGGCCCATGAAAATTAGGGGCTTTGAATCATTAACTTTGTTAGTTTACCAGTAATTCCTTTTCTGGCATATGGACCATCATGAAGGAATAGGGGGAGTGGCACAGTGCAGACACAGGAGCATAATACACCTCACTTGAGTGTATTATGACACGTGAAGTTTATGAGAGCCCAGTTACACAGATTTACAGCTACATTATCGATCTTTAAGATAACCCTCACAAAATGTCTGAGTGTCGTAAAAAGATTCCTAACAAACCATGGTTCATAGCTAATACTAATAATGAAAGTACAGTGAAGGAAAGAGGCAGAGCTAACCCTGGTGCTACTTCCAGTGTGAGTTCTTGTCAGCCACATAATGAGAAGAAAGCAGGGATGATATTATCATTTTTAACAACAGTAGTCTCCCAAACATCAAAATTTTCAAGAAGACTATTTGAAATATGGAGTTCCATCCACATATGAGGCCAGGATGATTAGCAAGCAGTTTATACATTTTATTTATTTCATCCTTTATATATTTTATGTATGTTCATGGTGTAAAAATGTTAATATAAAGTTTCAACTAAAATAATATTAAAAATCATTGTGTAACTCATACATTAAATAACTAGGAGTCATTGGATATAAATATTAAAGCAACCTTATTACTTTTCCCTACTGTCCCTATAAAATTTACTCAGTGTGAGTGGTTTTCTTCTGTCTGAATGAAGGCTGGGACAGGCAGAATGGCCTCCCTCGTCTCTAAGGTGATAGAAGTTCTCATGTAGCTTTATGTTGCTAAAGTAGTTTTGATTTAGTATATTAAATCTTCTGGTCCAGAAAATTAACCAAAACTCCAAACTTGTTGCGATATTAAATCTTCTCTTCTCACTCATTTGGGACCCGATGCAGGAAAGAATCTGCAAGGGAGGCTGGGAAGAGTCTGACTGATTATTCTCTCTTCTCCAGTGGGTGATTTTACTCTTCCTCTTGCTAACTGAGGTTTCTGATCCCTTAGAATTTGGATCGTAGAGGCGAAGGGATACAGAGAATTATGACTTGACTGATATTGTCATAAGACTGCATATGTTAAAAACCATCTGAGATCTTTGGAGACATCACTGCTGGGTCCCACAAATGCAGCTTCCTTTACTAGGCCAGCAAATCCCCCATTGCTTTATCAGGATTCCTCTTGAGGAAGGTCCCTTTTAAAAGGACCCCAGACTAATATTCCCACTAAGAGTACTACATCTGGGCCCTGGGATTTAGGGGCCTTTTTCCTGCCTTTGGAAAAGAGGGCACATAATTCTCAAATGTGGCCCCCCTCTTCTTCTGACACAGACTACTTTAGCCAGTCTCTCATGCTTTAGTTTTATCAGCTGTGAGGCAAACACCAACCTACTGTGTCCCCCATCCTACCAGGAACACCTATCAAGCTCTCTGATGTTCCAGCAACCCTCAAGCCAGAGTTGAGATGAGCAGCAGGGCAGGTACCCACCCCTCTGCTCTCCCACTGGCAGAGGACTGTGGGATAATGCTCACGCACAGCACAACTCTTTCTAGTGTTCCTCACAAATTCTCCTTAATTCAGAAACTCAACCTTTTTATCCTGGATGTGGGTCAGACATTTGAAATTTTGGCATGGTGGTCCCTCTCACAGCTCACTTTGGTGTCTAATATCTTTCATATTTTTGTTCTGTTACAACTGTTTTATGCTAAAAATTGCTTTTATTAATTTTATCACCTTCTCTGATGGGGAAAAAAGATGTCACTTTAATTTCTAAGGTTTAAATTCATTGAGTACTGTTTTTCTACTGGCTTGTGCTTAGTCATCATTTAAGAATCTCAAAGGAAAGCTGAATTGCAGAGTAATTTGGCAAAGGGCTCTTAACATTTCAAATTTGGGATCTGATAGGCTTTAAAGGCAAGCTGGAAGGGTAAATCAATTGCTCTTAATTAGGGACAGGTTTCAAAGGTACAATGATGAGGTCAATGTCATTTAAAGCAATTTAATTTGAAGTAGTTTGTCTTTTTTATAACATTTATATATCTCACTTAATTTTTCTGGCTATCCATTCAGAACTGCAAGTTCATCTCTTTTATTGCAAGCCAGTGATTGATGTCAATTAACATTTCTGTTAGGTGCCAGAAGAAGTAATTCTATTGGTTTAACGCTTTGCTATTACTTTAGCTGCTCAACAAGTATTTACATGCCACAGTATTGTCTCCAATTCAGATCACCAATTTTCGATTAATTTTGCATTATGTACCTTGCTCATGCTATTCTGATATTGTCTGTATATTACTTTGAAAGACCCTATTGCAGTTTAGAGACCAGGCAACAGCTGTTCTTGTTCTATTAGATTCACAAAGTGACAGGATAATGAATACAGTTATAGCTTATGATGGATTTAAAAATGATTAAGAGATGTCCTTTTTAAGGAACAATGTAGCACAAAGGTTATATTTAATTTTGCAGTTAAAAAATCATTGTTTTCTAGTAGAAAACGTTTTGCTTCTTAAAGTACTGCCTCTACAGCATAATAAAGGTAGAGAAAGGAAGTAGAATTAAACATCTCTAAAGGTTTTAACCTCAAAAACCTGAAGAAAATTTTAAAAAGTCCTTCAAGAAAATCTGATTTGGCTCATATGTGAATGAATTAAATTTAGGTAATCACAAAGATCAGCTTCATCACCAGGAGGTTTCAATTAATTGTATTTATTCATAAGGCCACATTCACACTGGTAGAGGGGAAAAACCAACATACCAAATAAGTATATTTATTTTGCAAATTAAAAAATGCTAGGTTTTTTAAAGCTAGTAACTAATTGTTACATTTCTAAATATTCAAAAGCATTTCAATGTTCTTTTAATTTATATGTTTTAAGACAGCCCCTCTAATAAAGTGGTTTGTAAAATGTTGAAAGATTTTGGGAACATAATTGTAGAACAGAAACCCAGCTCTTTAGGTAGAGAGTAAAAACTCAGAACAAGAAAGAACAATACTAAAGAATAAACACTCACTAGATATTAACAAAGTCACTCAGGTAACTATGCTATTATGAGAGAGAAAATGCCAGGGCTTTACCGAGCCTACGCAAGCCACATCTAACTGGTTTGATCGAAATAAGACATTTTAAGAAATAAAGTTTGGCACAAAGAAAACGTAAATGAAGAAGTTCTCTCAGGGCTTTTTGCATGGATGAGAGGACCGACCCAGATACAAGAGTCAGCTAAGGTACTGTATGAAGACTTAATAAAAGCAAGATACATAGAAAAGCATTTCAGTAGAGATAGGGAAAGACCAGAAATACAAAACATCTCAAACCTTTATGAGTCAGTACAACTAGAGGCCACCTACCGCCAAAGCTGCTGGCAGCTGGCAGGGCTGTTTCAGCTGTATTTAGAACAATACCATGATAGAGGTTTCTAACTCTGGGGATAAAAGGTGATAAGTTCACAAAAGATTGTAACAAACCAGATATCTATTTAAGAAAAAATAATTTGTAGTGGGAGCCCCACATTTGGTTTACAATTATAGGTCCTTTAAGGTAACTTATTTATAGACAAACCAATTTATAAATAAAACTGTTATGTGATAAGGAGCTACACTTTCTAAAAGTAAATTATCTTTAGAACCAGGTAAACCAGCTTCTTAAAAAGAACTGAAGTTTATAAATGTTTCCTTTCTAAAAATGTCAACCTTCCACCTAGTGACAACAACCCAGAATTGCATATAAGAAGTACAAGGAGACTTAAGGAGGTTATGAAATCTGAAGTGTAGATTCAGTCTTGTCTAAATATGAAAATTTCATAGTGATTGAAAGAAAAGCTTTAAAAAATATTTTCTTGGATATTATTATTATTATTATGATCAGGCAAGCTTCAGACAGAATTCTGAAGAACTGCAAGTTTTTTTTTTTTATAAACAATTTGATTAAACACAAATATCTAGGGAATACCGCCTGCTGAATAAGAAAATTCAC
>NW_007726263.1:152713-160646 GCF_000696425.1 Galeopterus variegatus | reverse complement strand
TTTTTTTTTTATAAACAATTTGATTAAACACAAATATCTAGGGAATACCGCCTGCTGAATAAGAAAATTCACTTTATTAGGGAGGGTAGATGGGTAGCTGGAGAGGGGGGAGGAGTGCAGGATTCTCCTTTCCCTTCCAGCTGTGAAGGCAATTTTCTATATTTGTCTAAAAATTTGTTCCATTTGAAGCTTTACATAAAGCTTTTTTATTTTGAAAAAAGTTTTTTGCTTTTATTATGACATCAGTTGAGTGACTTTGGGTGAGGCAATAAACTTCCAGCCATTTAGGTGCCTCACTGGTAGAACTGGGATAATTATATTTGCCAGACACATGATTTCTTAAATTGTCTTTCTGCTTAAAGCACACAAATCTACAGTCCTGTACTTCATGCTATAACACGGTACAGTCCTATTCAGTACTAGGCTTTCCATAAATTTCTGTTCTTGTAAGTCTATATTCTTCCTTTACAATTCTCACACCCCCATTATCAACTTCCGATAGGTTTTCTCTCCAGTTTTATAGCTACCACTCTGACTTTAGCTCTCACTGCTTTTAAAATTTATTTTGGATGGGTAATATTGCATTATTTTAAATTCCAGAGGTGTAAGAAGGTATACGATAAAAAATGTTCTTTTCACACCGTCCTTCAGCTACTTAGTTCATATACTAAGAAGCCACTGATATCATTTGTATGTGTATGTTCTTCCAGAAATTTTTTATTTTTTAAACACAAATGGAAGCAAACTGTGCACATAATTTTATGTCTTGATTTTTTAAACCTAATAAATCTCAAAGATTTTTCTGTTAGTATATAAGGGACTTCCTCATTCTTATTGTATAGGTGTACTATAATTCTGTTAATATGATTGTGCTATCATTTACTTAGTCCTTATTAAGATTTTTTGCTATTATGAAGAACCTTGTATATACCTCACTTCACTCATTTGCAAGTATATCTGAGGATAAATTCTTGGAAGTGGAACTACAGAGGAAAAAAGATATGTGCATTTGTAATATTGATGAATATTGCCAACTTGTCTTTTATAGAGATTGTACCAATTTACATTCCTACTAGCAATCTGTAAGGGTTAGGCTGTGTTAATTTTTGCCTGAACCACTCTAATAACTTCCTAAATGATCTCCTCACTTTTGTTTCTCTCCACTCTAATATATCCCAAATGTTAACACCATGTAGGAGAGAAATTCTCCTAACGCAAAACCCCTATGCTTAGAAAATGTCAGTAGTTCCTATTTACCACTAAATTAAACTCCTTAACCTGGCACTCAGAATCCTTGACAAAACAGGCCCATATTCATTCTTGGGTTTTAATTATACCACATATACTCTTTTCCAGATAAATTGAACTACTCCATGTTCATATAACACATGTGCTTTAAGCCTGAATCAGTTTCCTCTGTACATAATGATTCCCTACCTATGTCCTTCAGTCTAAATTATATCTACCTTTCAAGGACCATCTCAAATATTTCCTACTTAAAGGTCAAAAATAGGTCAGCTCTTAGGTATACGTATGTTGTCTATTCTGCTAACAGTCAGTGCATACTCAGAAGAAATAAATAATTCTACCATAATCATTGACTTTTGGTTTAGATGTAAAATCTTCTTAGTTATGTAGTTGCCCAGTTAATGGATGATAGAAAGAAGGAGGTCAGAGGAGGGCTGGATGCAAGGTTTCTTGTGTGGGTGCTGTGGAGGGAGGTGGCAAGGAACACATACATACTAAATGCCCAGTATGTGGCAGATACTATATGTTTGTATTTCATCACTAATAAGAAGAACCCTTATGGAGGTGGTTATTATGACCCCTACTATACAGTCAGACTAACCATATAGCTAGCAAGCAGTAGAGTCAGGATCTAAACCCAGGTCTATTTGGATGCAAAATCTGGACTTTCAAATTGCACTGCATTGTGTTGTCTGGCACAGAACAACAGCATGAAATGGCTAATATACTGAACTGTATCTCTGAAGTTGGAGAAATAAAAACCTATGAAAAGCTGAACAAGAACATTAGCATCACTGACCGGAGCCATCTAATATAAAGGCAAGTGTCCTATATACTACAATGTCAGCATATTAGAGCACAATGAGATAAGCAAATTATGTGCAGAATATTCTGATTTAGAAAGCAGGAAAAGATTTAATATATAGGAAGATTTCCATTTTGTTTTTTTAATAACATGTAAATGGATAAACTCTATCTCTCAATAGTAATGTCTGTCATTCTGTAAACAGAGGATAAATTAGATGTATGTGTTATGCATGTTCTTATGTATTTTTGTTTGTCTTTCTCTTTGAGTGTCTATTTTTTTTAATCTTCAGATCCAACTGCATTAAATGAAAGTCTTCCCAATTTACAAATGAACTTATATCATTATAAACTGTAAGGAAAGGCCTGTTCAATTCTAGAGAAATGTTAAGCACTTAGTAAATAGAAAGAATGATAAAATTAACAATATTATTAAATTAAAAACAAATTGACCAACATTAAGAAAATATTTCCAGAATTAAGTTTTTTAGAATTAACAAGAAGTGAAGTTAAAAACAATTTTAATATAATAAACAAGCCAATTAGTTGTACATAGGTATAGAATGAATGTTCAAAAATCATAGGTTTGTTAACTGTAACTTCACATTGAACATAATAAACTGTACTCATGTAAGAATTAGTTCTGCTACTTTTCCCTGACTTTCGAACTAATTAAATCCATTGTCCTTATGCTCTTAATAAGAAGTACCAATATCTTAGAGGATATATATCTGAAATAGAGCTCCCTACACCCTCATAATGTACGCTATCTGCTTCTGTAGAATTGCTTGCTTAACCAAAGTAACTCCATTTTATCCCGTCTGACCTGCAGCCTACCCTCCCTTTTGCATGACAAACCATTGACCTTCTCATAGAAACAAAAACCGTTGCATAGAAACAGGAGTCATACACAGTGAACTATTACATGGGAACAGGAACCATACACAATAAAAATTTGTATGCTTGATTGCTCTGATGGCTCATTTTTGGCTTCTGTAACCTAGCTACCTGGCTTGCTTTGTGCACCTGGACAAACCTGTGTGCCAATGGGATGTGGCTTTTGCCTTTAAAAACCCCACAAGACCAAGGCCCGGGGCCATTCTCCCTTGGTTGCTCCTTGAGAGATGGTCGCTGGCCAGCTGGAGTGAATAAACTGCCCTTTTCTGCATGAGTAGCATGTAAGTGCATTCTTGTGGGAGGGTGCCTCACAACATATACATATATGTATACCCATATATATATCTATATATATATATATCTATATATATATCTATACACACACACACACACACACACACATACATACATACATATATGAGTGGTCTTCAAAAAGTTCATGGAAAATGGGTATTATGAATAAACTATGCATGGATTGCAAACATTTTTTTGCACCAAAATAAACTTGTACTAACTTGTTATAACATGTCTGAACAGAGGCTGGCTAGTTACTCAGTTGGTTAGAGTGCAGCCCTATAACACCAAAGTCACAGGTTTGGATCATTATACTGGGCCTGCTGCCAAACAAACAAACAGGATATACCTGTCTGAACAGGATCTAGTTTGAGACTAAGAAGGACACGACATCAGTTTGAAAAGAGCCCCTATTATATAGCAATGTAAATTCTGCTAAAATTGAAGCAAAAAAAAAAAGAAAAACACCTGGGAAAGCTTTACCAGAGAGTCCTTCGACACCACCATAATGCTCCTGCTCAGTCCTCTCATCAAACAAGGGCAATTATGCAAGAGTTTTGATGGAAGATCATTAGGTGTCCACCTTATGGTCCTGATATGGGTCTTTCTGACCTCTTTTTGTTTCCTAATCTTAAAAAATCTTTAAAGGACATGCATTTTTCGCATTTTTCTTTGGTTAATAATGTAAAAAAGACTGCATCGACATGGTTAAATTCCCAGGACCCTTGGTTTTTTAGGGATGGACTAAATTTGGTTAATAATGTAAAAAAGACTGCATCGACATGGTTAAATTCCCAGGACCCTCAGTTATTTAGGAAAGAACAAATGGCTGGCATCATCACCTACAAATGTGTCCTGAACTTGATGGAGTTTATGTTAAGAAACAAACCTTGGTTTTTTAGGGATGGACTAAACAGCTGGTATTATCACTTATAAAATATCTTAAACTTGATGGAGCTTATGTTGAGAAATAAAGTCTATATTTTTATTTTTATCTTTTAATTCCATTTTCCACGAACTTTTTGAAGTCCCCTGTGTGTGTGCATACATATATACACACATATACACATATTATATATATATATATATATACACATTATATAGTTATGAAATTGTATATAATTTAACACAAATATATAATACATACATTATTAAATTATTTACCATTTTAATTTCATCATAAACTTAATAGTCTTAATTTATAAGCATTTATTATTTCAAATCTTACATATTATGCCAATTTTGGTATAGTTGATTTATTTCCTCTTAAGGTGAACTAGATTTTTTAAGCTTTATGTTCATAATATTATTAAAATGCATAGACTATTAAAAATGCTTTTAGTTTCCATATATAAGGGTACTTCAAAAAGGTCACAGAAAATTAGAATTGAAAGTTAATACAAATCTTTCCATTACCTTTCTGAAGTACCTTCATATACACAACATGAAATAAAATGCTTTCTAGCATGTGAAATAAGTAATGGTAACACATCTTAAATATTTCTTTGAAATTCAACAGGCATTTAAAAATATGCTATAGCATATGTATCTACCATATTTCAATTTATATTTTAATGTTCTTTGGGGATGTAATTAAACAGCTATTTTCCAGTACACGTTTCTTTAGCATTGTTACTTCCTAAGAAATGTAAAAAACCGATAGGATATTTTGTACAGAAATTTGGTGATTCATATTTACTGTCCTTGAAATAAAGTAGAAAGTCTTACTCTTTTGTGCCTCATTTCATTTGCCAATTGAGTAGGAATGCAGAAAAAGAAAAGTAATTGATCAAGAAAAAGACACTTCATTGAAAGGTCTAGAGATGGTTTGTAACCATTCACCTTTCACAGTCAGAGGTCACAAGTGAATGCAGACCACAAACATGATCAGAGCTGGTAAGTATAATTTATTTCTTTGGTAAACAGAATAAAAGCACATTTCTACTAATCACTGTGCACCCTTAATATTGTATACTAAGAAACAAACCCAACAGGGGTGTGTGTGTGTGTGTGTGTGTGTGTGTGTGTGTGTGTGTGTGTGTGTGCATGCGCACACACGGGTAGAATAAAAGCACATTTCTACTAATCACTGTGTACCCTTAATATTGTATACTAAGAAACAAACCCAACAGGTGTGTGTGTGTGTGTGTGTGTGTGTGTGTGTGTGCATGCGCACACACGGAGGGAGGGAGGGAGATAGGGAGAGAGGGAGAGAGTTTTATTTAATTTAAGAAAAGAGAGATTTATTTAATTTATGAAACTGGCTCATGTGATTGTGGAGGCTTGGCAAGTGGATAATCTGCAGGATAGACCAGAAGCTGAAGACCCAGGGAGGAGTTCCAGTTCTAGTCCGGGTGCAGTCTGCTGGCAGAATTTCCTCTTCTGGGTAGGTCACTCTTTTTCAATTAAGGTTTTAAAATATTTGAATGAGCCACCCACATATGGAGGATAATCTGTTTTACTCATAGTCAACTGATTTAAATGTTATCTCTTCTAAAAAAAATACTGTCACAGAAACATCTAGAATAATGTTTGACTGAAGATCTCTCAGTACCATGGCTTAGCCAAACTGACACAAAATTAACCATCACAAATGAATACTTTTTTGAAAAAAAACTTCATTTTGTTCTTCAGTACCATGTGTAACAAGACAATTCATTAAACTTGTATAATGTGCATTCTCCTTATACATAGTTTTTTTTTTTTTTTTCTTCTTCCTTTTTGTCTTTTTTACTGACCAGCAACGGGATCGCAACCCTCGGTGTTGTGCCCACACCGCGCTCAGCCAGTGAGCGGGAACCGGTCTCCACATGGGATCCGAACCCTCGGCGGGAGTGCCGCCGCGCTCGCAAGCGGCGCACCCTCCAGTGTGCCACCGGGCCGGCCCTATACATAGTTTTTAAAGAGGATTTTGCTACCAGAGAGAAGTGAGACTCTGTAAGACCAAAAACAGAACAGGAGATCTGTGAGCGAGGGGTGCGTGAGCCACTCCTTTGGGCACCCTGAGTAAGTGGCAGGATCTCATATTTGAGTGAATGCCACTGTGTGCATCTATGCAGGCTGGGGCGGAGGCTATGGGGTGTCCAAACTCAGTCAAGATGCCCTTTTCCCAGCTGGACACATACAGAAGCTATATATCTGCTGGCCCTCATGCTTATCCAATGCACAGTTAAGAGAATGTGAAAATGCAATTAATTTAGTTTCACTTTTCATCTGAGGCCCAAAGACAATAGCTGTTAAATCCTGAATTCCAGAGTGAGATCCTGTACCACTTGTCTTGCAAAGGAGATAGTAAGAAATCTGTGGTCATACACGCACTTGAAGATTTTTACATAATAAAGAGTTTAACTGTTTTTTTGTCTCTGGTTCTTGGGAGAGAAACTAAATTTTTGGAACTTCCCAAGTGATAGGAGCTCTTCGTTATTCTTGGTAGGTACTAAAACTTTATGCTAATGAGGTGATTAATGGTGGGCACTTTGACAGCTTATATTAATGAAATGACTCAGGATGGGGATAGGCCCTGCCAGAAAGACCAGCTATGTGATTAGAAGTTTACAGCTTTAAGCCATATAATATCAGCCAAATCCTTAGAAGGAGGAGAAAGGAGGAGAGGGCTAAAGATTAAGCTCAGTCTTGTAGCCAATGATTTAATCAAGCATGTCTACACATTGAAATCCCAAAATGCTTTGGACACAGTTTAGTGGAGCTCCCTGGTTGGTGAACATATTGATGTGCCTGGAGGGTGATAAACTCATTGTCACTTGAAAATATTTTAAGTCAAAAATACATTTAATACATCTAACCTACAGAGCATCATAGATTTGCCTTTGCCTACTTTAAATGTGCTCAAAACACTTAACATTAGCCTACAGTTGGGCAAAATCACCTAATACAAAGCCTATTTTATAATAAAGTGTTGAATATCTCATGTACTGTCTATCACCAGCCTGGGAAAAGATAAAAATTCAAAATTTGAAATACATGGAAATTGCAACAGTTTTGCACCATCACAAAGCCAAAGAATCATTAAGACAAAACATGGTAAATTTGGGACTGTCTGTACTTAGAAGTAAAATATAATGCTTTTCTGAGTTGTGTGAGTCATTCTAGCAAATTATTGAAACACAGGGGTTCATAGAAACACCAGAATTTTTAGCCAGTTGGTCAGAAGTGCAAATTATTGGACCACGGGGGCGGGGGCGGTCATAGAAACACCAGAATTTTTAGCCAGTTGGTCAGAAGGCAGGTAGTCTGGGGACCCCCCAGCCACTCACGGCTGGCATCTGAAGTAAAGGCACTCTTGATGGGGACCGTGATGGTGGTGGTTAGTGTCAGAACTGAACTGAATTACAGTACACACTGCTGGAGTGGAAATGAAATAGGACATAAAAGAGATAAAGATTGAAGTAGTTAAGGGAGTTTGGAAATTGGAAGGTTTCTTGTGTGAGAGTTATTGACATACCATGAGTGCCCTCCTTTGACTCCCCTGGAGGAAAGTGGTGCTATTTCTTCATTTCAAGACTGGTGAGTGTGGGCCGACCCCGTGGCGCACTCAGAAGAGTGCAGCGCTTGGGAGCGCAGTGGCGCTCCCGCCGTGGGTTCGGATCCTACATAGGTATGGCTGGGGGGCTCACTGGCTGAGCATGGTGCAGGCAACACCAAGCCAAGAGGTGCGATCCCCCTACCCGTC
>NW_007726263.1:124607-152446 GCF_000696425.1 Galeopterus variegatus | reverse complement strand
AAAAAAAAAAAAAAAAAAAAAAAAAAAAAAGACTGGTGAGTGAAGCATCAGAACCACTCCAGAGACTGATATATATTTTTCTGCATTAGTGAGGGAACTGTCATCTGAAAGATCACCAGAGAATGTATGGAATAGGAGATCCCCAGCAAGCCCACACAGACAAACTCCTGAGCCCTAAGAGCCGGAAAGCAACTTATGGGAGAACTATTTAAAACATAACATTTTTGGCCCTTACCTCCTCTCCTGCTCCACTCCCCACCCCTTTGACCCTAGAGGGGTAAAACCAAAAGAAGCCATTGTTAACCAGAGGTGTAAGGCAGGACATAGAGACAAAGTCTACCATCCCGTTTCTCATTGAGAGTTTCTTTCCTGCAGTAGCCTGGAGCTGTAGGATGGGGTTAAAAGTTTTAATCTTGAATGAAGTTCAGTACTTTGATTATTACACAAGACTGGATACATTACTTAACTAAATTGAGGCTTATTTCATTACTAAAGTGATTGGAGGACTTTTTATTATCTGAGAATAACCCCCCAAAGTTAAGAGACTTACTTTTGACTTTTTTCTGGGGAAAAGGGAAGAACTAGCCCTGTAGACTGGCTTACAGGGATAGTCATGGGAAAAAGAATAAGATTTCTCATTGCATCTTGTTAGTCTTACTCATTTAAACCAAGGATACAAGACTAGAGGATATTACTTCATTTTTCAGGCACCAAGTAACTTTTCTAGGTTTTTCTAAAAGTCTAATTGGAGTGGACCTCCACCTCTTCTCTGTCACCCCTACCAAACTCTTACCATCAGTCAGATGAATGGAATTACATTTCCAGTATACCTGATTTACAGGAATAAATATTTTCTTATGTAGTGCTAATAGTATAAAAATATGATTAGATATTTATCAGGGAATGATCTCAATGGTTCTCTCACATTTCTGTAAGTCTTATAAGCAGATATTGACTGCCTTTTTTCTGGACTAACTTTTCAAGAATATTTGTAAACAGCCTTGGAAGACAGAAATAGTGCCTCCCTCAGAGCAAAGGGCAGATTTGTCTACTGTCCACTATAATAAAAACGTCTCTTTCCAGGACAAAAGTCAGACAGCCTACTGCCCATTATATAAGATTTGGGTTCCATAAACTTGGGATTCCTCTTGTGTAATCCATCCCACTGCACGCAGTATCATCTGGCTCCCTTTACTTCTCCTATGGAATTTGGGGCTCAGAGAACTGTCACACGTGCTGATATTGTGGCTATTGCTGTCCTTTATCTTTAACCTAGGTATCTCATGCTTTCTGCCAGCATCCAAGAATTGTAGTTGGCTAACTTTTAGCTTGCAAGTAGGGTAAAATCATGATACTTGACAACATTATAATCACCTCACATCTGTTAGAAAGCTAACTATAAAACAAATGGACCAAAAAAAAAATAGAAAATAACAAGTGCTGTCGAGCTTGTACAAAAACTGGAATTCTTGTGTACTGTTGGTGAGAATATAAAATGGTGCAGCTGCTATACAAAACATATGGTGGTTTCTTAGAAAACTGAAGACAGAATTAGCCCATGATACAACAATTCTGTATCTGGGTATATAGCCCAAAGAATTGAAAGCAGGATTTTGAAGAGATATTGGTACACCCATGTTCACAGCAGCATTATTCTCAATGGCCAAAGGTGAAAGTAACCCAAGTGTCCATTGATGGATGAATGGATAAACAAAATATGGTATAAACATATGACGGAATATTTCTCAGCCTTAAAAAGGAAGGAAATTCTGACACATGCTGCAATATTCAATGATGAACGTTGAGAACATTTTGCTAAGTGAAAAATAAGCCAGTCCCAAAAAGAAAAATACTGTATGATTCCACTTATATGAGGTACCTAGAGAAGTCAAATTCATAGAGACAGAAAGTAGAATCATGGCTGTCAGGGACTTGGGGGAGTGGAAAATGGGGAGTTGCTTTTTTAATCAGTATAGAGTTAAAGATTTGCAGCTGAAAAAGTCCTGGATATCTGAGTCCCAACAATGTCAATATATTTAAAACTACTTAGCTGTATGCTTAAAAATGGTTAAGGTAGTAATTTTTTTATGTGTTTTACTACAATTAAAAAATAATGTTAAAGTGAAAAATCCAGACTGATTCCAGCCTTGTTTTATAAATAAGTCATGTGTATGATACAATTATTAAAGGAACTTAGGCCTTTTAGATATAATTTAGATCCATAGAACATGCTTTAAGAAATTAAAGCAGAGTGTGTGTAGTGGCTGAGTTATTCATTGATCTTGACATTAAATATCCAACGTTATTTTTAATTATTCTCCAACATTGTATTTCAGTAAAGCCCCTCCTGACTTTTTTGAACACCTGAGGACTATTCTTCTTTTGCAGATGGTTGCCTTCTTCATCTCTTTACCTAATTGAATCATGAACATCCAGGAAGACTCATTCAAATCCACTATTCTTCATTGAGACTTCAAAAGACTCATAAGATTGCTTCCCTTTTAAAAATTCCAGCAGCACTGTGTGTTGTGGCCTTGCACTTTATAATTTTGATCCAGGATTACCTGTATCTGAAATATTCATCATGATCTTATTGGGGCTCAGAAAACGATACCCCAAAGTATGGCACTTTGACGTGCTGAGTACTTTTTTTTTTTCTTTTCCTTTTTGTCTTTTTTCGTGACCGGCAATGGATCGCAACCCTCAGTGTCGCACCCGTACTGGACCGGGACCGGCAATGGGATCGCAACCCTTGGTGTTGCGCCCACACCTCGCTCAGCCAGTGAGTGGCTGGTCTGTATGTGGGATCCAAACCCTCGGCGGGAGCGCCACCGCGCTCCCAAGCGGCGCACTGTAGCAGTGCGCCACCGGGCCAGCCCCCATGCTGAGTACTTTGAACTAAAGAAGCAGCCTCAGAACAAGGTCTCTCTGACTTTCCCCCACCCACTGTCTCTTGATCATCTTTCTCTCCCCAAAGCACAAGGGAGGGCTCTCTCTGAAGTTTCCCTTATTTGACTAAGGCAAATTCCTCCAGAAGGAATATAATTTTCATGAACTCCTCCCTGGAATCTACATTAACTAGAAAAATTAAATCAAATGGCAGGAGAGGAAACTAAAGGTCTCCATGCCCAGGATACCATGCCAGACAGACCTTTCACCTATTCTTCTGAGGGCTACGACCTGAGGACAACCTTTGTTCTCAGTGCAGCTCCTCCCCTCAGACTCCCATAGCTTGTCACCACCACCTTCCAGGAACCTTTAAGTCCCTATTTCTTTCTGTAGCTCAAAATGCTATAAGATTCTTTAAAAAGTTTGTGGAAAAATAGAATTAAAAGGTGATATGTATCTTTCCATGGGCAAACCCTATTCATTTTCTTTTGTTACAAAAATATATCTGGCTTTATGTTCTTAAATAATTGTGGTGGAAAATCCCATAGGGTAATGAGGCTGTAATCTTAAACTAAATTATAAGATATGTTGACCTTGACTGAGGATAACGAGATTGAAATAGAAGAGCATTTTAAATGTCCTTCAAATGGAAACTGATAAAAGCAATGAACACAATGATTTCATCAAGGACAAGAAATACTTAGAAGGATGCTTTTGCCTTTGATTTGATGATTAATTTTTCAGAAATAATTCATGTTTTACAGCATAGGTAATTCTGAATAATCTGTATACTATCTTGATGAGAAAGAGGCAAATGGCAAAATCCTTCCTAATTTGTCTCTATCCTAAGAATCCAATCCTATTTCCCAGGAGTCCTCAATAATATGTATACTTCCAAGCACCTTCACATACATTATCTTCACAAACTTGGCCTTTACCACAATCCTGTGAGACTAATACTTAACTCATTTTTTAATAATTCAGAAATTCGTTATTTGGATTATTTAAATGATTTGCTTGTGACTCACTCCAGGGCTCTTTTGTTTACCTCTCTTGCCTAAATCAGACAGGTCTCCTTACTGGCTCTGTCACCTAACCTGCTCACTTCTGCTTGTATAGCTTTGCTCTCCCTTGTCCTCAGTCCCTCCTTATCTCTCCACAATTCGAGAACTTTATTGTCTATTCAATTTTTTCATTTTTCATGTTCAACTTAAATTCACATTCTCCTTGAAGACCTACATTGCTGATGTAGTTCACAGTGATTTTTTTCTTTTTCAAATTTCAAGTCGATAGTGCATAATTCAAGTTTTCATTTTTCATGTTCAACTTAAATTCACATTCTCCTTGAAGACCTACATTCCTGATGTAGTTCACAGTGATTTTTTTCTTTTTCAAATTTCAAGTCGATAGTGCATAATTCAATCTCAAATTACATAGTATTTTGATTATTCTCCAATCTCAAATTACATAGTATTTTGATTATTCTCCATTTTTTCAGATCTTTATTTTATATCTCCTAAAGTAAAATATAAATTCTTTAAGAGAAGAGGTCATGGCTTACAAAGCTTTTATTTTTAATTCGATCTATTAACATAGTGGGTGTCTCATATTAGAAGCTTAATAAATATTTCTTAATGTAGCATTTCTCAAACAGTACTTTGAGAAAATTCCACCCTTCAGAAAATGATTTGAATGCCTATTTTCTTAATTCCCGCAAGAAGGATACATAGGTAGAGAAGTGAACTCATCACATGCAAAGGATTTATTAGGGTGTTAGGGCTTAATTCTCTCAGGTGGAGGATGACAGATGATGAACTGACAATCATCAATACCATGATGAAAGGTTAGATAATAAATGACCTTTGGCATGATCATTGTCTTACCATAGTAACATGCAAGTCTCTACCTGCACACAATGTTATAAAGTCATTATGCAAAGTAATTTAAGCAGAAACACTTAAGAGAATTTATAATGTTAAATATACGGATGGAGATGATAAAATATGTAGGGGACAGGTTTGCTTAAATTCAACAGTGGAACTAGAATAATTAAATAATTATTTTAAACTAAATAATTAAATGTTTTAGAAGTACACCATATAAAATTACCAAAAGTTTTAACCTTTTATATGACAAACTTCTTACTAGACCTAATAAAACAGAATGATATACATTTGCATTTTCTGCCTCACTTTGACTGGATATAAGAATGTGCAATGCATTGGCTAAAAGGGAGTGGAAGGCAGCACAGACCAGCTAGTGTCTCTGACTACCTGAGATTTAGCACAGAGAAAAAGATACACAGACATTGTAAACATGAAGGAACAATTCCACACTGAGAATACACATTTATATTGGGTCTCTTCCCCCGAGACTTTCTAATTCACAGAAGAAACGCCTGCTTTAATGAATGTCAAGCTCTTTTCCTACACAAGTCCAGGCTGAGAGAGAGGTTTGATATGTCTACACATCCTCAGGAACAGGCACAGGCAGAAAGTGCAATTGAGGTTATCAGTAGCCACAGGAATATGGTTCATCTTCGTCCTCTATAAAGAAAATCTCACAGCCTGTGCCTCCCAGTGCTTGAGGTAAAAGAGGGTAGATACATTTTTATCTGGGAGAACCATTTTAATCCTTTTGTGATAACATAGGGGGAGAAAAGATACTATCCCAAAGCGTTGTCTCATAAAGAAAAGAACATAGACAAGACAGCAACTTTTAAGCCAGGGAAGTTAGTGAACATGGGCACTACATGGTGATAGATGAGTAATAATTATTAATATATGATGTTAATATGACATTGTAGAAAGGAATAGAAATAAATGGAACTTAGAGCAAGAGGAGCCTTAAGTTACTAAAAGAATGAAAATAGAGTGGAAACGAGGCAAGATAAAAGTGGGAAAAAGAAAAGAATTTGGAAGAAAAATTAATGGTTTCACATTTAAAGGGAGTTTAGTTGGGAATACTGGCATGGACAGGCTATTAGATGAAAAAGGCAGAGAGATTCTGCTGGAAAAAGTCTTTAGGTACCTCTGTAAGGGAAGAAAACAATCAGTGAAATCAGGGATAAAGACTTAGGACTGACTTGATGAAGTAAGCCAAAAGGTTTATAATGATGTCTGAGAGAGGGCTGCTGGTAAAATATGGGGTATTATAAAGGTAGTGTGGAGTTAGACTGTGATGAATGACCAGGGTTCTGGTCATAGATTTCAGCGTTACTCTTATGAGGGTCATAGAATATGAAAGGAAGGAATGGCTTTTAGCATAGCAAGCTGGTTCAGAGCAAAAGAAATGACAAAATTATAGGTGATGATGGGAGGCAGGCAAGAAGGTAGTCACAGAAAGGGATTCTTAACAGGGCTCCTGAGGATTAACTCAAGGACACTTACACCTGGGTGAGAGACTGTGGAGAGAATTCTTTTGAAGCTCAGAGAGTCAAGGAGAAGTAAAAAATTAGAAAGAAAAAAGTGCCAAACATTTTGTGAATGCTCATGAGTCTTCTTGAGTTGGAAATGGTGGTGGGAGCATTTAAACATAAAAATTACATCTGATGGAAATGTTTAAGTCAGCAGCATGCTATCAAAATATTCCATCTCATTTCATTTGGGGACATAAGTGCTTTAGGACCATGCTGGGCAGCACTGTTGAGAACTCTACAATGATAGTTCACAGTCCAGCCAGCTGTATAGAATTATGAATATATATTTCAAAATTCTGAGCAAAATAGAGTGTTGCTTCCTACATAGTTCATAAGATCTGATTTCTCTTGTAAATATAAGTAGGGATCAATTGCAAAATAATAGAGTAGAATTTCCTGTGCAGACAGATGCTTTTTATATTTATAAAGCTTGAGCTCTTTTTTTTCTTTTTAATGCTCTGGGAAACTGGAAAGTGATACGATTTTTCATATCAAGTTTAGTTTAACATATGGCAAAGAGCTCTGAGACTGTCTCCAAACTTTGCAGTTAACAGTTTCCAGCCTACACAGGAAACGAAGCTGCGATTTTTCATATCAAGTTTAGTTTAACATATGGCAAAGAGCTCTCTGAGACTGTCTCCAAACTTTGCAGTTAACAGTTTCCAGCCTACACAGGAAACGAAGCTGTGCTTCTGACGCATTCCCATTATATGGGAAGACCGCAGAGAACAGCCTAAAGTTAAACCACAAAGATTATGTTTATAGAAAGCGCAGCATTCAATTTAAACCTCAGTAGCACAGAAAGCTTCAGCTGATGCTTCAATTCCATTTTTAAGTTGTTCTAGCAAAACATTTCAAAGCATATCAATAACCAAGTAGATGTTAAGTCTACTTGGTTTCAGCTTTTGGTTAGTTAGATAAGCGAAAAGCAAGTTCTGAATCTGGATATTGCCTTTTATAAGGGGCCTCAGTTTAGAAATCAGCTTGTGTTTGTAAGTCTTCTACTGGATTTTTACATATTATAAAAGCAAAAGGAAACAAACGAACAAACAAAAACTCATCTATCCAGAACCCCTGAAGTAGAGGGCTAGGATACCCTTTGTACAAAATAATTTTTATGTTACATTCCACCTATATTACAGAGTACGTGGAAAATAAAGTATTGAATATAATGATTACCTAAGTGTTGCATAGGTTGTATGTCTTGTCATAAAATAGCTCCATTCTGCCTCACAGCTATTTCATTTCAGTTCCTGTTCTGCTTTTTAATAGGTTTTTTGGTTTACTCTTTTGTCAGCTTTTATTTCCCACAGCTATTGCTCTAGCATTCTTTCTCTCCTTTCTCTCATGTTTTAAGGTTTGCACATAATATATCTATTAGGATAAGAAACCAGACTAAGTGTGGCAAAATTCTGTTTAAAAATGAGGCTATATAAGGCTATGAGTGTGGGCCAGGGATATTCTACCAACAAAGCACAATGACAGTGGAAAGAAAGGGGACCTTTCTCTTATTATTTGTTTCCCTTTGATCAAGAGGTTACATAATAACCTGTTTGAACCCCAGTTTCCTCATCTGTAAAATGCCTCACAGAATTGCTATTAAGGTCAAATAAGAATATGTGTGTGTGTGTGTGTGTGTGTGTGTATCCTCATAGAGTTGTTTTGAGAATTAAATAAGCTTATGTATAAAAGTATGCATCACACTGCCTAGCAAAAAGTAGGTTCCCTTTGTCTGCTTCTCTTTCTTCTCAAGGGGCCTTTCTTGTTTATTTCTTTGTTCTTGACTGCAGTCCATAGAGTTGTTAAAGGGAGAAGGTAGAATTACAGTAGCCAACATCATTATTAGTGCTTTACCTCTTATGCCATAGACTTTTAGAAGGTGTTAATATTTTGAAATTTGAAGAAAAAGATTTTTTAGATACTTAAAAACAATTATTTAACTGAATCCCTTAATATATTATCTTAGAATAATTTGTATAAATGTTAATTCATAATTAGACAAATTTAACCATTCTTTCCTAATAAGAACTCTTATTTTTGCACTTTCAGAATCAGTGCTTTAGCCTTCTTGTTAGAAAAAGTGATGAAAACATTAAAAAAATTATAAAACACAGAAGAGCCCAAAGAAAAAAATACCCAAATCTCAGCATCCCAAGATGCAAATATTTTCATTATTTTAATGTACAGTTTTTTAAACAAAATTTTGACATTTATGTACAATTTTATATTCTCTTTATACATATCTTTCATACTACATGTTATTTACCAAATTATTCATAAGCATGAAATTTGAAAGCAGCATAAAAATCTACTAAGTGGATATAATTTA
The DNA here is from genome assembly GCF_000696425.1 of Galeopterus variegatus. NCBI lineage: Eukaryota > Metazoa > Chordata > Mammalia > Dermoptera > Cynocephalidae > Galeopterus > Galeopterus variegatus. The sequence continues at coordinate 143,810 of NW_007726263.1, read as the reverse complement.
TTTAAACATTTCCCTTCAGTGGGACATTCATTTGGTTTCCATTTGCTTTTCCCATTATACTTAACACTTTTTCTGTATTTAGTACTCTTTCCTTAGGATAGATCACTAGAAGTGAAATCATAGTAATTAAGGGCACAAAGTTTTTTAAGGCTTTTGCCAAGTTGGGAAATGGTAATCTCACAGTCACAAAGGTCACCTGGCCAAACCTCCCTGTTTACTACAAATCAATGCCTCAGCCCTTTTACCAGGAGAATCTCACCTGGAATGTGTTCACTTTACTGATGCCAACTGCAATAAGCATTCATATGGACTGATAATAATTTTTGAAACCTACTAAATATCTAATTTCTAATAAAAGTGACCTGTATTATTATTGTAACAGTATTATTGACATTTTACATGGAAGCACAGAATAAATTCAGCAGGAGAACTGAGCTGAGCATGTCCTTCCTTTTTGTGCCAGGACCTACACTGCTCACTTGCCCCATATCTGGATTTACCAACAGGCACTACTAAACACCGGGTTACTGGCTTGGAAGGAAAGATGTGGTAAACCCACTCATTCTGGAAAACAGAAGCCCAATTATCCAATTATCTGTGTGACTAACACCTCCCTTGACAGGAGTATCACATGACCTTCAGAAGGACCCACAGTTCCACTGAGATCCAAGGCTGAAACATCAGGAGCAAATATACCCAAATGCAAATATGGCTTCTTTGAGCGCCTCCATCCAAGACAGGAAATCACTGTCTGCAACAGGCGGCACTGCACTCTAGGGCCACAGGAAAGTGAGATCGCACAGAACACTGAGCAGCATTAGCCAAAGGCAGCCAGCAAGAAAGCCAGTGGATTAAATCCTGCAAAGTAAAATCTTGTTAAGAACCTACTGAATCATTACAGGGCATGTTAAGGCAATCTAAATCTCAAAAATAATACACTACTATATGCTCGGGTGGTAACTGAGTTTCAAGTATCCTGAGGGGGATACCAAATTGGTAAAACCCCCAATTTGAATGTAACTGGGAACCTTCTTAAATTTTCACCACTGGTCCTGATATCCCTCTGCTAGGCTGAATGCACAATCCTTTTATGGGGTAGTAAGAAATGATCTAGTTTTGACTGAGTTCTTCGAGGGCTGAAGTTCCTACTACAAGAGAAAGAAGTGAGTAGACAAGGAACTGAAGTTTAACATCAAATCAGAAAATCTCTTAAGAAGTGTACATGAAAGTTTAAGTATAAGATGTTTAAGAGGCATCGGTTAAAAATAGGAAATGGTAAACAACTTGCTGTTTCTAAAATATGACAAGCACACTTATGGAGCTTTTGTACTTGCTGTTCTCTCTGCCTGGAGATGAAATTAGAGATTGCATATAGTCTTGTAGGTCATGGTAAGAAGGCTGCCTTCTACTCTGAAGAGAGAGGATTGTAGGATTGTAAGCAGGGAAATAATGCTATCCGATATATTTTCTTTTCCCCTCAGTTATTTGAGAAACATCTTTTAAATCTGTGGAAAATGTAACTAATTAGTATAATGAACATCTGAATAGCCTTTACCAAGTCTCAATTGCTTATACCCTATATTTGCCTAATTTTTGTTTCTTTCTCTCTTTACTCATCTTTTACTTTGCTGAATCATTTGAAAATAAGTTGCAGATATTAAGACACTACCACTAAATCTTTCAGCATGTATTGTCTAAGAATAAGTACATTTTACTATATAACCAAATATCAATATCACACTTAAAACTTGCTGTTAATTCAACATCATCTATTACATGAAGGTACTTCAAAAATTTCATACAAACTTTTAATTCTATTTTTCCATGAACTATTTGAAGTACTCTCATATGGTCCATATTTAAGTTTTCCCAATTTCCCCATAATTGCTTATGGCAGATTACATTTTCCAAAGATGGCCACCACAATTTCTCTCTCTTCTTTAACTTTGTCACTCCCCTATAAAGAGGTGAAATCTAATTCTCCTCCATTTGAATGTGATTAGGCTTTTGTGACAGAGGAAGTGATGCTGTGACTTCTCAGTCCAAGGCCACTGCTTCTGTCTTGCTTCTTGTTTGCATCTGAAGGTCTATGTCTCTTCCTATACCTGGAAAGTTTTCAGTCATTACTTTGTTGAACAGGTGTTCCATGCCTTTTCCTTTCTCCTCCTCTTCTGGAACACCCATGATTTGAATTTTTGTATGCTTAAGGTTGTCTGTTAGCTGTCTTAGATTTTCTTCATTTTTTAAAATTCTTTTTTATTTTTCCGGTCCACCTGGGTTGGTTTGAAAAGACTATATTCGAGATCAGAAATTCTTTCTTCTGCTTGTTCTAGACCTGCGGTTTAAGATACTGGTTGTGTCTTTTATTTTGCTGAATGAATCATTCAATTCCAGGAGTTCTGCTACATTCTTTTATAGATATTAATCTCTCTGTAAATTTCCTCCTTCATATCCTGGATTTTTTTTCTTGTTTCATTATGTTGTCTGAGTCTTCATGTAACTCAGTGAGTTTCCTTAAGATTGTTGTTCAGCATTCCTCTTCAGTCATTTCAAGGGATTCTTGCTCTATTGGGTCTGGTATCTGAGAATTACTGTGTTCTTTTGGTGGTGTCATATTTTCCTTGGTTTTTGTATTTCTAGTATCTCTACACAGATGTCTTGTCATATGGTAGAGCAGTTGCTTCTTCTATACTCTGGGTGGGCTTTGAAGAGAGTGATGTCCTCTTCTTTTTCTGGTCTTCACTGTTAACTCTCCTTGTTTCTATGTAGTCAAATGTCTTGGGCTGACTGCATGGTGGCGGTGGCTACTGCTGTGGCCTTGAGCCACTTTTGTGGCAGCCATGATGTGGCAGTGGTGTTTTCTGAGGGCTTATTGCCTGCTTCCAGGTGGGGGATGCTACCCTTGGCTCCTGCCTGGGATCCTGGGTGTCCTGTGTTTCTTGCCTGCTTCTGGGTGGAAGGAGCTTCCCTTGACTCCTGCCTAGAACTCTGGGCATGCTCTGTTCCTTGCCTGCTTCTGGGTGAAGGGTAGCAGCCCTCAGTTCCTGCCTAGGACTCTGGCATGCTCTGTTTCTTGCCTGCTTCCAGGTGCCTAGGACCCTGGGTATTCTGTTTCTTGCCTGCTTCTGGGTGGAGCTGCATAAGCTTTTTAATTTGATGTAGTCCCACTTGTGTATTTTTGTTTTTGTTGCATGTGCTTCTAGTGTCATCTTCAAGAAATCAATGCCAAGACTAATATAATGAAGCTTTTCATCTAGAATTTTTACAGTGTCAGGCCTTATGTTTAGGTCTTTTATCCACTTAAAACTGACTTTTGTGTATGGTATATATGTAGATGCATTATGATAATTCTTATTTCTGTGGTCATTTGTAATGTCTCCTCTTTTATATCTGATTTTATTTATTTTAATCTTCTCTCTTTTTTTGTTGCTTACTAAACAAAAGTTTGCCAATTGTTTAAATCTTCAAAAACGAACTTTTAGTTTCATTGATCTTTTTTACTGTTTTTCTATTCTCTATTTCATTTGTTTCTGCTCTAATCTTTATTATTTATTTTCTTTTGCTAATTTTGGGCTTAGTTTGTTTTCTTTTAGTTCCTTATGGTTTCTTGAGGTAGAGTTAGGTTGTTATTTGAGTTCTTTCTTTTTTAATGTAGGCATGTATCACTATACACCTCCCTCTTAGCACTATTTTTGCTGCATCCCATAAGCTTTGGTATGTGTTTTTGTTTTCATTTGTATCAAGATATTCTAAAATTTTTCTTTTGATTTCTTCTTTGACTCATTGTTTGTTAAAGAGTATTTTGCTTAATTTCCACATATTTGTGAATTTTTCAGTTTTCCTTATGCTACTGATTTGCAGTTTCTTTAACCTGTGGAATTTTTTAGTTCAGTTAAGGTATTCTTTAGCTCCAAGATTTCTATTTGGTTCTTTTTTCATATTTTATATTTCTGTGTTGAAATTGTCACTTTACACATGCACTTTTATTCTCAATTCATTGAGCATCTTTTTGGTGGTTATTTTGAATTCTCTGTCAGATAATTCATTTATCTCCATTTCACTAGGGTTGGTTTCTGGAAATTAACTTTGTTCCTTTGATTGAGCCATGTTTCCTTGTTTCTTCATGTGCCTTCTTATTTTCTGTTGGGATCTGCTCATGTAACAAGCAAGTAAACAAACAAACAAACAAAAACAGCTACCTCTCTCAGTCTTTACAGAATTGGCTTTGTATAAGAAAAAACCTTCACCAATGATTCAGGCTAAGGAATCTGAGGGCCTCTGAAACCTATACTGTGGATGTTTCTTTTCTGGACATGTGTGTGTAAAATCCCAGTTAGAGGGATTTACTGGTTTATTTTTCAGGAGATTGTAATCTCTTGCTTCCTCTAGTACCCATCTGAAGTACTGCAGGTTCTTTGGAGCTTCTAGAAGTCACCCAGCTCTCCTTTGTTTTCAGTAGACCCTAGCTTCTATAGTATGTTTGTCCTGTCAGTGCTTTGAGATAGGCAAGACAGAAATTAGTCCCTTGGGAAGCTCCCCCCAAAGACTGACTGTTGAATACACATGCCAATTGTTTGCCTCCTCAGGGGGAAGATTAGAGTTGGGGATTTTTTCTTGTTCTTTTGGCACTGAGTTGGGGAGGTGGTGGAGGAACTATGGTGAGTAAATGTGTGCTAGTCCAAACTGTTGCTTTTGTTTTCAGCAGCCCCTAACTTGGTGCCCTTTTCTGTCAGTGCTTAGATGCAGGCAAGATAGAAACCAGTCCCTCATGCAGCCAGCCCCGTGAAAAGTCTGAACATTGAATGTATGTTTCAGTCTTCTCTTTCCCGCCCCCAAACTGTTGCTTTTGTTTTCAGCAGCCCCTAACTTGGTGCCCTTTTCTGTCAGTGCTTAGATGCAGGCAAGATAGAAACCAGTCCCTCAGGCAGCCAGCCCCGTGAAAAGTCTGAACATTGAATGTATGTTTCAGTCTTCTCTTTCCCGCCCCAAGGGGAAGCTGGGAGTTTTTTCCTAATTGCTCTATGCTGAGCCAGGGAGATGGACCATGGCAAGTGAATGCCATAAATTTTTTTTACTGGCTTCCATACATACAGCTGGTTTCAGGCTTGCTTGGGTCCAGCACCCTCTTGTTTCTGGATATCTCACAAGGAAATTTGTCCATATATTGTTTTTGAACTGGTGTCTCTATGGGAGGAAGGAGAATCTGGGACTCTCTATTTCACCATTTTGCTGATTTTTTTGCTATTTAAAAAATTTTTTTCCATTTTTTATTTTATATTATTTTTATATTATCATTTTATTATATTTATTAGTTATACTATATATTATATTATATTATTTTATTATATTTATTATACTATTTTATATTATTTATATTTCATATTTATTTCATATTTTTCTTTATTTCATAGTAAATCACATTAGGAGATGCATAATATCAGGTTATCTTGTTAAGTTACTCCACTATTAGTGATGCAAGGTTTGATCACTTGGCTAAAGTAGAAAACACCAGATTTTTCCATTATAGAGGATCATTTTTCTCTTTGTAATTAATAAGTAATTTATGAAATGAAATTTTAAGACTGTTTGAAAGTGCTGTTTCCCAACGATTTTTCATTCAACTGTTTTGGCAACCATTGATTATTCTTGCCCGAACCAACTGTTTTCATTGGAGTTTGCAAAATGGCGATTTTAAAATTCCATGATTACTTCTGCATTTATTGGCTGGTGTTCTTCTCTACAGAACTCCCTTCTTTCTTTATATTTTGAATATTCTATGAACTCTTTTTTGGTGCTCAAATTATCTCAAATTTAGTTATCAAGAGGGCTCCCAGGCTGATTTCTGTCCTATTTAATACAACCCTATTCATCTTTGAGTATTTTATTCCTTTCTGGTACAAGGTATTCCTGACTCAATTTGTACTTTCCATGTCACTGACTTGGAATCAGCCTTTTCTCCAAAAAGCCCAGTTATTTTTGAAGAGAAAATATTTAGTAATTAAAATCTGAGCAGTCACTCAGATTTTTGCTACTAGATGGCATTGATTCTAGGCTTTTTCAGTAGACAGAGTTAGGAAACCTTAAGTTTCTACTAATCTCCTCATTTCAAATTCAAATACTATGATTCTCCCTTTTCATCCCCCTTTTCCTTATTTGTATCCCTTGTTTTACAGTGAAAACTCAGTTCCCAATAGCATAGATATATCCATTTATTTTCTCTGACAATACTTGAAAAATGTTTCATAATTACAAGAAAAATCCCACAATAAAAACATTTGTTAATAAACTTTAAAATTCCAATACAGATATTTATCTGTGTTTCACTAAATGTATATAGTCACAATACTGTATTTAAAATTATTTTAATTATTTTCTGTAATATATTAGACACATCCATTTGATATATAGTTAGGTTCATTTGTTCATTTGTCTTCAATTTTCAACTTTGCTTTTATCTACCTCATTCTTTTTAAATTTTTTTATTTTGACTGTGTAAAACACTGCATGGTTCAAATTTAAAGCTATTTAAAAGGTATACTCATTTCCTCCCACTCACCTCTCCTCTCTCCTGCCCTCATCCCACCCGCCCCTTGTAGGCAAGCATTTTATTATTTTTTGGTATATCCTTCCTGTATTTCTTTTTGTATAACTAGTTAAATATTGATATATTTTCAAATTGCCTAGCTTTTCTTCTTTTTTCACTTACACTGCAGAAATCACAGTACGTTGAGATCTTCATCACTGTGTTTTTATGTGCACAGTATTCTCTTTTGTGACTGTACCACAGGTATTCAAGCAGTCTCTTATGCATGGATGTTTAGGTTGTTTCCACTATTTGAAATACAAATAATCCTGTATTGAATAACATTTTGAAATATTGGTCTGCATTCAAATTGTGTGTAAGAAAATTGATTTTGTGGTAATTCTTTATTCAAGGTAGAGTCCTAAAAGTAGAACTGCTACACCAAAGGGTTAATGCATATGTAGATTTTTTAGATGCTGCTAAATTTCTCTCATTAGGGGTTCCACCATTTGCACATTCACTAGGATGTATGAAAGTTTTTTTCATAGCCTTGCTAATATTGTCAATATTTTGAATATTTGTCAATCTAGTAGATAAGAAATAGTATCTCAATGTAGCTTAACTTTGAATCTTATGTGTGAAATTGAGCATCTTTTTATAAAGTTAATGACTTTAAAAAGGTCTCGCCGAATGACTTATTGGGATAGAATGAAAGCCCAGTTATGCAAACCCTCTGGAAGCAAGTGAATTCTGTGGTTAAGTACTTTGAAGGCAACCAGATTTTCTTTCAAATTCAAAAGATGCAGGCATGGGAAGTTAATGCATTGTCATTTATTAAGAACCTACTATGTGCCAAAAATCTTGCAATGTATTGTGAATATAAAATGAGTAAGACATGATGTTTTCCCTAAGGAACTCAAAAACTATTGGAAGATAAAGATGATTAATATAGTACTGTGGACAAGTTATAGCAGGGGTATGCCTGTGTGCTTTGAAAACACAGAGGAGAAACATAAAAAATCAAATTGCATGATTGGGAGATGTCTTCTATAACAAGATGATATATGACATCACATTTGTGGGAAGGCATTCCAATTTGAGGCGATAGCACTTTATGACACAGAATGAAATAGTAAGTTGTGTTCAGGGAACTATGAGTTCTTCTGTATTTGTGGAGTGAATATTGAAAGCAGAGAACCAGAAAGGTGAGCAGGAGCCAGATTTGATTTTTTTTTTCCCGAAATGAAGGAATTTTCTGTTTATCCTGAAGGCTATGGGAAACTATCAAAAGATTAAAAAGGGAATATAACATTTATTTCCTTAAAGTAATATCTATTTTCTTAATAATATCCATTCCAATGACATAAGAGTTTATCATACTTCTGTTTTTCTTAACCGTGGAGGTCAAAAAGACTTAATCATGATATTTTTTGCAGTCTTTTTAATCTCACAGTGGCAAATAATTATATAATACCACAGTTAGTAGCAAAAAACATTAATGATAGCAAAATAGGGCTGATATGAAGGATAGCAAATGAACAACAAAAAAATGTTTTGGCTTTATAAGTTTAAAAGCCATCAACTTATAAGTAACATCAATACTGTTTATTGTTTTCAGAGAAAAAGAACATAGTTCTTTATCAATAATTCTTTAAAAGTACATTAGACATTTTCCTTAGCTATAACTGCTTATTATGGCTTTTTAAAAAAGAGTACTTATTTAATTAATTAATTTATTTTTACCCAGGATGGAGATTGGTTGTTTTTTCCTATATAATGGCCTGAAATTTGAAATCATTCATATGTTTTCCCAGTCCAAGGTAACCGAGTCACATTAAGAGGTAATGTGCATCATATTAAAGCCAATTTAACCAGGAATGCAGAAGTGGTATGTGTAGTAGTAGAAGCACCAAACTGAGTCAGGAAGGATGGCGTTCTCAATAGAATACTACAGAAGTACTCTGGAGCCAGTTAGGTCATCTCATTGGGATTCCAGTTTCACACCTAAAGTTAGGAGACTGAATGGATAACCTCTCTGGTCCTTTCCAGCTTTAATACTCAATTTTTCCACCTCAGGCTAATTTATCATCACCTGTGAAAACCTGCTAAAGATTTAGGGCCACTTAAAAATTTTCTAAATCCCAAATTTCACTTACATACAAGCAGAGAATCTTCCAGAATTCAGTGTAGTTTTATTACAACGAAGCTTATTATTCACATTTTGATACGCCATAAATCAAGTCATGCCCCTGAAACATAACTCTTCATGCATTTAGTCAATCATTTAAAAAACATTTGGTAACCTTTTATTAGATGCAAAACATTGATCTAGACACAACAGGAAGCACAAAGATGAAACACATCCATAAATCAAGTCATGCCCCTGAAACATAACTCTTCATGCATTTAGTCAATCATTTAAAAAACATTTGGTGACCTTTTATTAGATGCAAAACATTGATCTAGACACAACAGGAAGCACAAAGATGAAACACATATAGATCATCCTGTAATAAGAATGTCCCCTCATAATAGAAGAGAGATATATACAAATAACCTCACTGTGAGGCAGGTATTAGGTAACATATGAGACTTACAGAGAACAACCAGAACTAAGTAAATATTAATTATATCCCTGATATACCAATAACACAAAATAATTCCATTTTCTGTCCTTCACTATTAGGTAATTCTTTATTATTATTATTAATGTGGGATTTATTGTGTATATCTGTGTTTCTATCCCTGTAAGGTTTCTGTTTGCTAAAGTTATAAGTATTCATTGTAGACATTTTATAAAAATCAGACAAAGAAGACAATGAAAATCATCTTTAATCCTGTGATTAAAGCCACTACTAAAATTCTGCTGAATTCTGTCTAGTTTATTTCCATACTTATACCTAATTTTCTTATAACTTTTTGATGAATATATCATGAATATTTCTCATGTCATTAAAAATTATTATACAACGTTTTTTTTAAAATAACTGAATGTATTCCATTGTGGGGGGAACATAATTTTCTTTGCCAGTAAACCACTCTCCCCCTTTTTGAACATTCAAGTTCATTTATTCATTTGCGAAATATTTTTAAGTACCTGCTACATGCCAGAAACAGTTCCTTATGTAGAGAATATAGAGTAAACAAAACAATATGTACATGCCCTCTTAGAACTTGCATTCCAAGTTCCAAGAGGCATGAAGCAAGATAGATAGTAAAATGATAAATAAAATCAATTGGTCCCACCTAAGAGAGCTACTTACTTAGACTTTACAAGCTTCAACATTAATCTTCAGACCCTCTCCAAAGAGAGGTTCAGCTTACTTCCAAATCTCTGGGATTGTCTGGAGACCATAATGACTATTCCCACAGGATTCAGATCAAGGCTACATAGCTGCTATAGTGCCTGCCCCTTCCAAGTCTTTGCTGAAGGATGGCCCTTAGGCTGCCATTGCTCAATCACAATTTAGAAGGGGTTGGGGACATGGACCAAGAACAGCCTTTCCACAGCAGGCCAGGACTGACATGGGCTGACTCAAAAATGTGAGCTGAGCAAATAGATTCCCTTGCTTGGAAATTTGACCTAAGAACCGACAAAAGGAGGAGGCAATCAGCCGTTACAACTGAAGGTGAATGCTGATATGGAGAACATCTGATGCACTCACATTTGGCCATGTGTAAAATTAATTAACAAGGTTGCAGGAACCATAAACAATCAGCACTTTTGAGACAGAGAAGGAACATATATAGTCAGTAGTAGAAAAAAGAGAAACTAATACACATGAAAAGCATCTGCTGTGTTCATGCTAGAGCACTAAGGCAAGGTGAAGACTAGTAATTCTCATTTTTATGGACCTTAGAGCTGCCTTGGACTCAGAACACCCTCTAGGTCCTGTGATACCCAAATGTTCAGCTTTCTGGAGTCACCCACACCTGTTACTTGAGGTAATTTGAGTAAGTCTCTAGTTCTTAAACCAGAGGAACTCAACAAAAACAAGTCTATATACAGGAAGACAATTACATGTGTGAAGAACAGTACACAATAATACACAATTCAGTCTCACCCAACTTGGGAAACAGGTTTTACTTACGCTTTGGATTTGAGAATGATCTAACCAGGACTGAGATTTCCTTTCCTTTTAGATTCATTTTTTTATATTAGTCCATTTTGTGTTGCTATAACAGAATACCACAGACTGGGTAATTTGTAAAAAAAGTAATTTATTTCTCATAGTTCTGGAGTCTGGAAAGTCCAACAGCATGGTGTTGGCATCTTGTGAGGACCTTCTTGTTGACCTAATCACCTCTTAAAGGTCCCACCTCTCAGCACTGTGGTATTGGGGATTATTTCCAACACATTAACTTCGGGGGACACATTCAAACCATAGCATTGCTCTTTTGTACCGGGTCATTAGAAAAGTCAGTTTCTCTTTCTTAACAAACATATGTTAAATAAAAGATAGGTACAAGATATCATGTTTAGGCCCTGGGATAGTTTTGGAAAAAAAAGACATATTATCTACCACGAAAAGCAAACAACTTAACGGCAAACCTACAATTACAGTGCAGGATAATGAGTGCTTTGAAAGAGGTTGCAGAGGATGCTATGGAAACACAAGGAGGGGCTTCTATATCATAGCAGAGGTTTTCTGAGAAAGGTGACCCTTAAGCTAAAGTTTTAAAGGATGAATAAGAGTCACCTCTATTTAAAACTCTAGTTAAAGCTAGAGTTTTCTGATCATTTAGAAAAACATTAATTATCTTGGTTTTTTAAGTCCTACTACAGATTTGGAGTCATTTTCAATTTTGATACCTTGATTACAGGTCTACAATTTTTATAGCAGTTTTTGGTGATCCTTGATTACCAGAATTACTTCTCCATTTTTTTCCTCTGTAGTATTTCCCAACTTTGCCTGATTGCAATAATCATGCAAAACACATGATAAATACACAGAGCTCCAAAACACTCCCCTGTAGAGTCTGATGCATTAAGTCTGAATTTTTTTTTTTTTTTATCAAGTCACCCAGGTAGTAATCATTATCAGGCATGTTCAGTAATCACTTTTCTACTGTCTAAATTTGTTGTTGTTATCATTTATTTATTTTTCAGCAAAGCATTTTCTGTTATTAAAATGTTTTCCAATGCTAGTAAATAAGAAAAGAAACATAAAACTTCCCAATAGGAAAAAGAAGTTGTTTCCTTTCAGATGAATTTTATAGATAAGCACACACTACATATACAAGAAAATTATGTATATTTTAAAAACATTTCAATGTGGATTAATTTTTATTTGTGCAAGTCATTTTCTTGTGTGAATTTTGTTGTTTTATTTTAATTGTAATCCAGCCATGTTTTACTCCAAGTTTAAGATACTCTATCACATCCATGTTTGTTTCTTCTTTATTAAGAGAAATACAAATTAGATTTAGCTTTCAGGAATTTGGGTGGGAGAGTATGGCGGTTATGGTGGAAGGATGCTATATCAAGTTGAGAAACATAGAGACAAAAAGTATTTAATAAAATGCAGGCATAAAGGGATTAGCTATCGGTTCGTGGAATGTTTAATGGTTTGATAAAGGAAGTATAATATTGCTGTCCTGTCAGAGATTTGCTCCACTTGAATTCCAAGTAAGTGTGGTAAGAGCATGAATCTTGTGGCAAGCTACAACTCTTTTTTTGTATTAATAAGTAAAGCAAGGACTGACTTCATTACCAAGCATATTGAAGGAAGGCAAAGTATTCCACAGATAACAATTGTTAACTGAGCCAATTGTTAATGACTCAATATCTAGAATCTGTTTATTGAACAAGGATATAAGCAAAGATTCAGAACATCTTGTGATTAGACATAAGAACAACGAAGCAAGAAGGTGACATCTTTGTTCAGAGCATCTGGGAGATAAGATGGCTCCCACAAGAAGTACAATTCTGTCTAAAGCAGAACTGTTCCATTCATCACACTCTTTATGTATTACCACATCTTTCTAAGATAGGTGGAACTGGAAAATTGTTAAAATGGACAGTTTACTCTTACTAAGAAAATAATATTGATTTTTAATTAATGAAAAGAGAATATTTATCATAAAATGGGTGAAATTCTTATTAGAAATCCATTGTACATGAAAGACCTAATTTTGAATTTCTTTCATGTTAAATGAAACTCATTTGGTTTAGAAAGATCTGAAATATTACTACTAGCAGGAACTTCTTAAGACCCAAAGAAACTATTGGTTAAAAGAATAAAATAGACGATTATCCATTCACAGTCCTATTGCTGTATGATAAAAGGAAATGTAAAACATCAGAATTTAATAGATTATAGATTAAAGGGTTTTAAAATTATTTGTGAAAATGTTAATGTACTAAGAGTATTTTAACTGATTCTTCAGTTCATGCTCAGGCATTGGTTTAACTCTTTTTGCCTTTGTATTACCGGCCAAACCGAGAAAGAAGAGAAGAAAACCATCTGAAGGGACTCAGAAGATACTTCCATTTGTAAAGAATAGCTAAATTAGGAGAATCAGATTATTTCTGGTGTATAAATCAGAACTATTTATATTTTGGGGGCTTGAAGGTTGATAAACTTCCAACAAGCCAAATGCCATGATACTCCAAAGTATACTGGTTTTTGAAAACGTGCAGATTTTGCCCAAAGGTGAGTTACCCTTACTTCCATCTCATTTTCTAGGAGCTAAAAAATAGATATAGTTATTGAACACAGCTGATGATGAAAATACCTGCATTTTTATTTGCAGAACCTGTAAAATTAAGGTCAAAAAAGAGGTCATCAAATTTTATTCTGGTTATCTTACCCAATTTTTCTACTGGTAGAAATTTTTTCACATTTGGAGATAATTACATTTTTTCATCTTGAATATTGCTAATGCCAGGGGCAAACCCACACATCTCTTGATAAATAAATTTAGGTTTACTTTTTATGTTAGTGATTTTCGGAAGGGAAATAAAAATTTCTTTTCCTTATACAGTTTACTTCAGATAGTGCTTCTTTCTCTACACAACTTTATAATACTTGCATCAAGCAGAAGTATGTGCAAATGGTTCACCACGGAGCTGACACACAAGCATTAAGAAATAAAGGAGGAAGGGCAGCAGCCCATTAAACAGGGCTGCTCTGCCTCAGCCTGTGACCTAGTGAGACAATACTAAACATCAAGATAGGAAGTATGACTACATTTGCTTATCTAATTACTGTGCTATTACTCTTTAACTTTAATGGGGCAGGGGAGGGGGAGAATAACGGAGGTAATAGTCACCTAAATAAAAAAACTGGTCCACAGTGGAAATAGGAGAGTTTTACAGGTGAAAAATCTTATTCTTCATAAAAGCAAGAATCTCTGAATTCCGATCACTTTCCAATGCAGAGGAGGAACTGCTGGAGCACTTCCCTGGTTCTACCATAAGTTCCATATGTCACTGCTACTTGTAGAATTAGTTTGTCCCCATTTCCAGATGTGGTTCCATTTAGTTTTTAATACCGTTTTAGAGCTAGAACTTCATATTGATTTGGCCAGCTACTCAATCTCTAGCCTCTCTGTCAGCGTAATTTCACCCACCCTGTCATTTTTCATTATTTACTTGGTGAGTAACTCAAAGTACTTACTGGGTTGAGGACCACAGTGAAAAAAAGTTCACCTCCTCGGATACTCTTGTCCAGCTCTTTAGGGCCTCCTGGATATTCTTTGTAGAAAATTGTGTGAGTAAAAAGCCCACAGGTTTGTCTTGGAAGAACCTGAAGGAAAAACGAACAAGTAAGGAAAAAGTTCCTTTCAACCAATTAATTTGTTAAAACATAGCTTTTTTCTCATGAGAGATAATGCACAAGCTGGTCTCATCTTTCAACTAGGGCCTGGACAATCCCTCACACTCTGGGGAAGAATGATATGAGTACAGAAGGAATAATGAAGAAAGTTGAAGAAATATTTTAAAACTAAAATAGGCTTTGAATTATTTTAGCCACTTATCTGTTTTAAATCTCAAAGCCAGGACTTCTGTTAAGAACTCTAGAATATTCTAGCATCTAAGAAATAAGAAAAGTAGAAATAAGACTTTAGAAATATTGGAATTGTCTGTGCTACATTGTAATCCTAGTAGGCAAAAATTTTAAAAATAATACTTTCTGCCAAATTGTACACATGCATTAGAAAATGAAGTCAATTATCACCTTAATGTGCTTCTTACGAAATGACATTTTAAATTATAACAAATGTCTGAGACACAAGTTATAGTAACTGCTCTAGTCTGAAAGAACTACTGTAGGCTATAATAGCCTAAGTGTGAAGCCTGCCAGTTCCAAAAGTAAGAAATAAATTATCCATTTGGTTAGTAATTTTTAGAAAGCACTGCAAACAAAATGATAAAAGGTCACTTAGTAAAGGTCTTTTTATCCTATGTATGTGAAAGCCATTATCTGCTTCAATCACACACATTTGTGATAGGGACATTTTTCAAATTTTTACAGCTTTCCTGGTAAAATATCATCAGAGCAATTAGAAATGAAGTGTAGACTGAAGCTGTGCAAAATGGTACATACAGTCTTCAGCTAAATCTTATAAAATGATTTCATGATAACTTGTGTTTGTCCTATACACTTGAAGTGACAGAAAATTAATGAATATACTTTGGAGAGCTACAAGTTTTACAGAATTGTACACAGAAATATCTTCTGCTTATTGTCCTAAGAAAATTGATTCTCATTTTTTCTGTCTTGATTCTAAAGGCACATTTGGTTCAATAAGTGCTTTAAAAATATTACCTGTCAAGGACTTCTCATATTTTGCAAGCCTCTACAAATATATTAGTTCTTTTTGTTTAGTTTGAGTGTATACTATTATCAATTTTAATCCATTCTTTGGAAAGTTTTCTTAGAAAACAATTTTTAGCTCAATCAATGCATCATATGTTGCTATGTAAATCAAAACTGTATCCTACTTATTTTGGTAAACTGGTAAAAGTTACAGCCTTAGAGGCCATTTTATCTTTATGAAACAGTTAAAAGAACTTCAGTTAGCTAGAATTAGCTCTTATGATGTCAACGTTTAAAAGCATTATGCATTCTCATAAAGCAATGCACAAAATCAACAACAAAAAAGAACTACATGCAAAGGCATTCTGACAGAATTAAATACATTTTCTAACAATTCTTAGAAATGTCATTTTCTGGAAATTAAAGCTTTATATAGCATTTATTCATTTATTTAACAAATGCTTATTCTAAATTCTATACTAGTGGAACTATAGACTCTATGCTAATCCATAGCATAGAGTTAGTTCCATGCTAGCATGCTCAGTCTGTATGCTAGTTTGTGAAAGACCATGTGGGAGAACACAAAGATATATGTTTTCTTCTCTTGAAGGATTTAAGATATACCAAGATAAGGAGAAATACCCAAAAGCCAAATAATGAAATGCCCCACATGATTAAATGCCAACGTAGTGTTATGTTTTAAGTGTGTGACTGACTGAATCGCTTTTAGGATTCAGTTTGGATATTATTGCTTGAAAAATTTATTAAATACATACAGAGCTGTCCTGGGGACTTGATTGTCCAGCTGCTTCTATACAAAATGGAGAGAGAAGTGAAAAGAAATTTGAGTTTCGTCTATTTCTCAAATTATTTGAGTGTGAACACAGTGAAAAGTGCCAGGCTTTACTCTGCAACTCTGGGGAGGACTCCTGCTGAGGATGAGCCTCACCATGAGCCCTAGGAGAGTCAGTGGACCACTGCGGAAGGCTAAGGAGATAACCAGGAATGTGATAAGGATAATAATGTTCACTGCCTTGCTCCTTGAATGCCATACTACAGGATGCCAAATGTGTTCCTTAAAATAGCTCTCTTGTGCTAGAGAAGGAATGAAAGACTTTTTTTAGGCATTCTTCTGTGGACTTCCCTCTAGACCTCGTCTGGGAGTGTTAACACTATCGAATTCAAACTTTGAGACACTGAGCCTCTGGTAGATTCTGACAATACCTGGGAGATGGTTATGAAAACCGTGATTAACAAGAATCCTGGCCAATGGGACCTGAAGCCAATATCCTGTATTAAGGTCTCAACCAGGAGCAACTGACAATAGATACTCTAGGAGCTACCAGTAAAGACCACCTGGGGGCTGTCAGCAGGATTAATGGTAGTCTCTACCAATGGGCATCTCCATTAGAAACAGTAAGTAGTTAGTCTGACTGTGTAGTCTCTCCAGACAATCACATTTCACAATCAGGGGTAAAGTAAAGGGTCCATCAGGATAAATGAGGATAAAAATTGCCCAGCTGAAAATGCAATAAGACTGGAGATCTAGAGACTGATCAGGGCTCAAACACCTTGAAATGTAATTGGGTTTTATGTTCCTAAAGGAATTACAAGATGACATGTTATAGGAATTCAGAGGAGAATAAAATCACTGTAGTCCTGAGTTAGCTACTGAACTGCTATATACCAAGGTGCTTTACATTCAGTTGTATAAAATATGGGACTTGATATTGAAGAACAAAGGGAGTAGAAATAGGTAGAGAGTGGCCAGAAAGTCATTCAAGGTGGAAAGCATGACAAAGGCATGGAAACAGTGCAGCTGTAGGCCTTTTTGGTTGGAATGAGTCTGTGTAAGCTAGAGAGAAATAGAAGATAGACAGATAAGAAATATAAGATAGACCAGATTGTTTTCAGGTCCCTGAAGAACACATTAAGGGGTACAGAAACAATTGGAACTCATCAAGTTTAGCAAGGCCAGAATGAAGATGACGATATTTTAGAAAGATTAAAAGGCTGGCATTGTCTATGGGATAGACTGCAGTGGGGTGTGGATGGCAGCTGTAATAGACAAAGTAGGAACCAGTAACACGATTAACACAAAAATCAAGGCAGTGAATTAAGATGGTGGCTGTGAGAAAGGAAATTAAATGATATTATAAAGGAATTACTGATGGAATGTAAGACTGATTGAAAGTGGGGGAGTCAGTGTGATATTCAAATTACAGAACTGAATTGGGGATAGCACAATCAACAGCTGGTTTGAAGGGAATATAAAGAAGTCTTTTGAGTTTGATTTGTGAACAGATCATCCAAAAAAAAAAAAAGTTTCCCTTATCTCATACAACAAAATATGGGTGTTATCTAAAGTTTATTCCTTAGTTCCCTGCTCCTTTTTTTTGCAGGCTCTCCCGAGGAGGGAATATTGGCTCTTTTGATCTCAACTCCTAGCTCTGTCTTGTCTCTCTCCTACTGCACAATCAACTGCCTGAACGTTTTCCACTTGGACATTCTCATCCAAGAGCCTACAAGTTAAATGTAGAGGGTTTCCATGGAGGGTTACAAAAGTAGAACCACAGGGAGAATTCAATCAAAACAGAAAATCTGTTAAGCCTTTGTTACCCGCAAGATCCATGCATTCATAATACAGGTAATAAAACATTTTCAGGAGAAATGAAAAATAAACATCTCATGCGACATATCCAAGCAAGATTTATGGCAGTACAGAGAGAAACAGAAACAAAAGAACAACATTGAATAAAGTCTTTAGAGACTTAAGTTCACTGTTCTACTAAGACAGTCTCTGATTTTTAAAATGACAGGAGAGCAGTGAATGCTTTTAAATTATAATATAACCAGGTCTCCTGAACTCTCTTTGGTCATAAGGCTGGCAGCTTAAGGCACAATTTATTTTCATTACAGAGGAAGGGCAGACTGGGATAAAATGTGGCCATTGTTTCCTCATTTAGCATTTACAACAGTTTTTTTTATTGAGGGAGAAGTCAAGATGGGAGTTGATCCAAGTTAAATGTTATTATCTACTCTGTAATTTTTGCAGACATTGGAAAACTGTCTGAAAAGAAGTCAGTTATACTTAATTCTAGAAGGTAGTTTCTTCAGACATGTCATTTGACACAGTGCTAATGGTGGCTCATCAGAGAGTATTCCTCTTCACAGTGTTCCTTCCCAGTATGAGTCTAAATGAGGAGGCTTCTTAGCTTCACCAGGACATTCCTTGGATTTTCAGATTTGGAAAAACATTAAAATTTAATTACTTACTTTGGGAGGTCTCACAAAGTATTAGGCAGTAACATATTTTGACAATATACATTTGCCACTGTGTAAAAAATAAAACAGAGAAGCCCTGGAGAGATTTAGACAATGGATATAAATTATTTAATTAAGATCATCTGTCATTTGTACTCTATATTATCATCTGTTACTGATTATGCAGAACTTCACATGTGGCTTCTGTGGCAAATGGTTGAATTTTTAGCCTGGCATGGTAAAGAGAAGAACACAGTTTGGCTTGTAAAAGGGCAGAAGTTAATATAAAGAGATTTGGTTTTAGTTTTACATATTAAATAACTTTTTGAAGAAATGATGGCTTCTAAAAATGATCTTCAAGTTAAATGAATTTTTTTTTAGTATTTTAATATCAGTGACTTCTTAGCAGTAGTGTCAGTAAAAAAAATTTTTTTTTTAAATTATACTTAAAGGATTGAAAAGAAGTGACTTTAATTAAAACATCCTTTGATTAGAAATGACAAATAACTTTCTGCATCATGGAGCTTTTCCTACAGTTATGCTCTTAACATTTTGCTCTTCTCTTTTGTCCCTTCTTCAAGTGAGGCTTGTGAATCTGACAGAATTAGTTCTACCCCATGTATACCAGAGGATGCTCACCATGATGTTTTT
>NW_007726263.1:99488-123975 GCF_000696425.1 Galeopterus variegatus | reverse complement strand
GGCGCGACACTGAGGGTTGCGATCCGTTGCCGGACATGAAAAAAGACAAAAAGGGGAAAAAAAAAAAAAAAGAACACTCATGGCTTCAGTAGTTGACATGCATTTTTTCTCCTGAATGATTTTTTATTTTGTTTGTATTTTTCAATTGCTTTAAAAAAATCTTCAGAAGTTCCACTCAAATAGGCTTCCTTTGAATTAGTCATGGCTTTTTTCATGCCAAAGAGCAATTTCACATACACAGAACCATAGTATCAGGATGCTAAATGGATTGAATTGTAGAAATATGCTACAAATAGATATGGAAAAAGTTAAAGAGGTATGGTTAGCTTTGTTTTTCAACTTAAATAATAGCAGGAGGGGAAGGAAATATATGAAGTATCTGAACACAGAAGGAAAACAGGTAGATAGTGGTTTGCCATTACCTAAGTACCTGTTCAGATTCCTTCACATGCACCAAAGGCTCTCAGAATTTGGTCCCAACCTATCTTCATAACCTCATCTCCTATCTACATCCATCCTTCAGTTTCTGATGGCTTCCTTCATGTCTTTCCTGTACACTGTACACATTATCCTCTCATCTGGAACGCCCCTTTCTTCCTATCTTGTAAACTCTGTTCATTGCTCAAAACTCAATTCAGTCAGCTGTAGTTGAGAGTACTAAAAATGAGAGTCATCACATTGCTGCTGTGCGAAAGAGAATGGGTGGTATTAGAGGAGAAGTGGACCAGATCTGAGTTTCTGAAGGGTGAGAGAGAAAGTTTGATGTTTTTCATTTTATTTTTATCTTTTGTAGAAACTGCCATAACTTTGCAATTCTTTTATGTCATTTAGAAGTCCACTAAAAATTGAATTGAAATATTTCATGGCTTTTTTTTTACTGGTCTTTAAAAACTCAAACTAAAGCAATTTTTTCAACTAAAAATCATATAACAACACATAATATGTGTTAGAAAAGGTCAGTATTCATCTAAAATGATTTAAGAATAGTACTGCAGTGATAAAGACCAGATGAAAGGAAATGAATTTCAATCACAGAAATTGAAAGAAAAAAATGAACAACTAAACATTAACAATTTTTTGAAGAGTACAGGATGAAGCAAGGATGAAATTAACAATGATAGGAGCAACATTATAAAATTCAAATACCTACAAATTTGTGAGAAATTATGCTGATCAAAAGTTCAAGGTAGTTTTAAATGCCTGCAAGTAGTCAGTTGTTTCTTCAGGAACCCCATGTAATAAAAGGATGGTTTAGCACAGCAGAGACATTTCCCCCATTTTGGACTGTTTAAGAATATTTGGCAACCAATGTATACATAGTTTTTGTTTTTCTTTCTAGATTTTAACACTAAAGAAATACTGAGGCTTTTTGGTTTCATCTTTTATTTGCGTGCTGGTATGGTGTGGCACAGTGGCAGAAAACTCCACTTCAGGAGTCAGACATATTTGGCTCTTTCACTCTTTCATTTATCATCTATGTAGCCTTTGGCAAACGACTTATGAGCTCTAAGCTTCATGTTCAATTCTTTAAAATGCTGGTCACAGAGTATTTACATCAAAGGGGTTCAGAGGTAATTAGATAATATAGTACATGGAAAACATTCAGTGCAGTTCCTGAAACGTAATGTACATATACACATTCGATGAATGTTTTTTATTATTGTTGTCATTACTACTCTGCCTTCATTGTTTTTATATACTATGATGCTACTACTCAACTGTGATGTGGAAATTATGAAACTACAGGCCACCTTTTTTCACTAAAAGAGACAGGCTGTTTTTTCTACTTCCACTGCAGATTTTGGGATTCTCTCTCATGAGGTGTCTGTGTAAACCCTGACTTCTTCCCCAATACCCTTTCCTAGGCCTGCTTTCCTCCTGATTCCTCCAAATACTCTTGACCACTTCCATGTGGTTCCAGACTGTGAATCACTGAGAATTAGAAGGAGGTCTCTTTTAAATGAGTTTCAGATAAAGGAAACATAAATTTGCTCCCAAATTTGAATTTAATACCAGAAACGACATCTGAAATCTTATTACATAGGAAAGTTTGGGCTGAGATTGCAGATACTATTATCTGGAAGGCAGATTATCATGTTTTAGAGGGGTTACCCATGTTAAATTCTTGGCTGATTACTCTCAATTTGAGATTAAATAGATTCAGGAACTCTGGAATCGATGTCCAGATTTTCCTAGTAGAGGACATGGACTGAAAAGACTGGGGAATATGGCTATGTTACTATAAAACAGAAGTTAAATACTTAGAACACAAGTGGGATTAATTGAGAGACTCAAAACTGAACCCTTGATCTCCACATCTCAGCCCCACCAGATCTGCTCTTTTTCCATGTCATTATATTACACTATAAATCATCAACCAACAGTTGCTGTGTTGAAAAAATAGATATTCTTAACACTTCCTGTTCTCTCATTTTCTCCTAAGTCCATCCATGATCATGTCCTGTCAGTATTACCTCCAGTATACATCTTAAATCTATCCACTTTTTTCTGACTCTATCGTCATCATCACCTTAGTCTAATTCACCATCTAATCCCTTGTCCTTCTGGCATAGGCTCCCCTTCTCTCTCTTGACCCTTCTAATTCGTTTCCTACACAGTAGCCCACATAATGTTTAAAAGACACAAGTATGATCATATCACTCTCAAAATCCTTCCATGATTTCCCCTTGCACTTAAAATACAATATTCTTAGCATAATCACAAGCTCCGCACGATATGGCTCTTGTTTATCTATCTAGCTTCATTTTGCACCATTCTCCACATTTCACTGAATTTTAGTCACATTATCCTTTTCCTGAAAATTGCCAAATGTTTTTCTTCCTCAGAATCTTCTCATTTGTGGTTTTCTCAGCCTAGAATGTTATTACTCCAATGCTTCATCTGGATAAATCTGGTGTCTTTTTTTAATTTATTCTGTCATATCTTCAGAGAAGCTTTCACCGACAAGTCCCAGTCCAGATGAAATCCACATTAAGACTTCTCTTAGTAGCCTATATTTGTTTTTCATAGTACACAGCACAGTTTGTGAACACATTTCTTTGCCTAATTATTTACTTAATGTCTCTCTTCTTCATTAAAAAATAAGCTCTGTGAGGTCTGGGTTCTGTTTTCTCTACGGCTATATGCCCAGTGTCTTGCCAACAGCAAGCACTCAACAAATATTAGTGACCAAGTGCAAGAACTGATGCTGACCTTCCTCTCATTCTAGTGTTCACTTTCTCAATTATTTCAGTTAAACCATCAGTTCATCTGAAGAACAGACATATGACAAGTCACAGGGAAACTTTAATACCTACATAAATAATACCTGACAATGCTTTTGAGACTCTAGTTAAAAATTATTATTCCACTGCAGACACAGTTATTTATTACCATATATTTATATATTTAATTTATGTTGTACAAAATTAGCATTTGTAAGATTTTCCTAAAATTATACATTCAAATATTTCCAAATTCAGAATTCGAAGATAATATAATTTTATCAAGCAAATTTAGTCCTTAGAAAAATTCCCCCCCAGACTAAAAGAAAACAGAAAAAAATCCAGCCAGCATTCAGGTATTTGAGCAACACAAGTAACTTCCACATTCAAATATTTCCAAATTCAGAATTCGAAGATAATATAATTTTATCAAGCAAATTTAGTCCTTAGAAAAATTCCCCCCCAGCCTAAAAGAAAACAGAAAAAAATCCAGCCAGCATTCAGGTATTTGAGCAACACAAGTAACTTCATTACAGAAGAAATCATTGTTTATTCCTGTCTTTGACAGTATTCCTTTATTTAGACTCTTGCTAGTAATTAAGAATGGTGCTTTACATTTAATGTTTGTCCCTATTTCAATCTTTCTAAACAGTAGAAACTTTTAAATTTCCATTAATGACGAGAAGACCCATTGCCTGTTTCCATGTTTTGCAAATTAGCAAGTATGCAAACTAATGTAATTCAATAAAACCCCACAATGATAGAAAATTAAACAGATATTCTGCACTCCACAGTGAAAAAAATCAAACACTTCATTACAACATAATTCGGAAATACTTCTAAATGCGTTTCTGTAGTTCATTTTGGATGAAATGTCCCGTTTTCTCAGTATATAGACATTCACACTTTGGTTAACTATCTCATAGTATTGAGAATTTACATTTATAATTTGCATTGGTTTAAGATGACATTTTCCTATATTTACATTTGGTGGTATATTTTGGAGTTATTTCTAGAAGAAACTATTTTTTAGATTTTTAAAGTGGT
Source organism: Galeopterus variegatus (assembly GCF_000696425.1). Taxonomy (NCBI): domain Eukaryota; kingdom Metazoa; phylum Chordata; class Mammalia; order Dermoptera; family Cynocephalidae; genus Galeopterus; species Galeopterus variegatus. The sequence continues at coordinate 119,704 of NW_007726263.1, read as the reverse complement.
TTCCTTAAGAACTGTGGTTATTTCAGAAATTTCATTCCACAAAGAAAAGAATATACTTTTCCAGATGATAGGAGTATGATTCTGACCACCTCCAACCTCTTTCTGTTTGGAAAATGGACTTAGAGCCTTTTAACATAGAACACACACGCACTTGTATAGACACAATACATGAAGAAAATACATTTAAAAAACAATCTTTAAATATTAGAAGAATTTGAAAACTTCTAAAGAATTTGTTTTTCTAGGATTAAACTGACAGGCCACATGCAAATTTCAGCTTATGAGAACCTACAAGGCCTCTGGCACCTAAGGAAAAAGTCCTGTAGTAGTTGCTATGTCTGAGAGAAAGTAAGGAGGGATGGTGCCTATTGTCAAGATGACCCAATATATGTAAAGTTACTATTTACAGGAAGCTGATTCCCTTCTTTAACCTAGAACAAAATCAGGCAAATCAAAATCTCTAGGTCAGGGGATTGAGGTTTGGTACTATATACTAAGATTGTTACAATATGTTACTGTGGTAAATGATGGTATTTTTGGTATGATTTGAAATAAAAAAATCTTGAAAAATATAATTACCTTAGCATAGGAATCTGATTTGTCACTTTTTTAAAATTGTGAAATAGAAAGGTTGTGTGAGTAGTCACCAAGGTGTAGGTTTAAAATTCCATGTTTCTTTGACATAATCTCTGTGGTTGTGGAAATGATCTGATATTCACATGTTAAATGTAGAGCACTATTTTTAACCCATGATCTAATCTTAAACTCACATGTACAGTTTTCTTTTTACATTTTTAAGGAAGTAATAATCTTCTAAAATGTGATAGGCACATTTACATAAATTTGGTTAATATTTATATATTTGGTTGCCAGATATAGCTCTAGTTTTTTTACATGGCGATCTTTGATTCATAATATTAATTTCTGTTTGCTAGCTGGTATGTTAAAAAACTTCTGTGATGATCTTGTTGGTTTTAATCGATTTGGCTGAAGGGTTTAATATCATCCTCTGTTGGCTGCTGTTGTATGATAAAGAATTTGGCTGGTCTTCCTCATCCTTGGGTCCTGGGAGATAACCCCTAAGTCCTTGTAATTTTTCAAGTGATAGGAGTGTCTTTGTTATTCATGATGGGCCCTGAAACCATATCTGAGTTTATGCTAACAAATGAGTCAGGATGGAATTTGGCCATTCCAGAAAGAAAGATGGGGCTATTTAGAAAGATGGGGCTTTGAGCCAAGTGATATCAACCTGACCTCAGGGTAGAAGAGAGTTGGACATTGAATTTAATCACATGGCTGATGATTTAGTCAGTCATGCCTATGTAATGAAACCCTAATAAAAACTCTGGGACTTGAGGCTTAGATGAGCTTCCCTAGTTGGTGATACCTGACCTCAGGGTAGAAGAGAGTTGGACATTGAATTTAATCACATGGCTGATGATTTAGTCAGTCATGCCTATATAATGAAACCCTAATAAAAACTCTGGGACTTGAGGCTTAGATGAGCTTCCCTAGTTGGTGATATTCCTATGGATACAGAAACCCCATGAATGAGATATTCCTTGTCTCAAAGTTTGGATAACAAAAAGCATGGCTGCAATACCAAAAGTAAAGTCTTGGGATAAAGGTGTTAAACATGTTAATAATGAGTAAGATCTTATGAAATAGAATGGCATTAAGGTAAATAATAAAAGAGAAGCGTGACTTTATCACTCCGAAGTCTCTTATCTCTGGAAAATAGTGTATAGTGTTTAATTAACAAATGAGGAAAGAAACTTAATCTTCTGATATCGAAAGACAGCCAAACCCATGACAATGAAACTATCAGTGTACAAGGATTCTTGAAGGTAGGCAGCAGCATAGTATCATGCAGAAAGCATAGATTTAGGAGTCCTGGGCTCAATTTCAGTGCTGCTACAACATCCTGCCAAAGGTTGTAGGATTTTGGCAGGTTATGCAACTTTACCAAGACTCAGTTCCTTCACTTGCCAAGTAGGAGTAATAAAAATAATTATCTCACAGAGTTGTAGAGAATAAAAGATACAAACAAAGTTATTGGTTAAATACCACTTAATTTCCTTTATTTAATTAGCATAATTTTCTTACTTTTTGAAATGATAACAAACAAGAAAACAAAAGTAAACTAAGAATCCTTCCACCGTCACTTCCATCCCCAGACAACCTAGAATTCTAATTTAAGAGTAGACATTCTTCAAAGAAGATACAGCATCATTATCAATTGTATCTTAAAAACGTCTTACTAAACAATACACCTTTTTTCTGGGAAAAGTAATTGATATCATATATAAAGTAAGAGGTAAGGAATACCCTTGGCATACCATAAGTTTAATAAGGCTGTAGCAATGACATCAGCAAAAACCCTTCCTTGACACCACATATTTCCCTTCAAGGACTACCCCAAAGTAAACATCTGAATTATTTGAAAAACTAGAATGACATCTGTAAGCCAAATGTATTAAGAAATTTCAGAAACAGAAGTTTAGCTAACAATTTCAGTACCAATACTGACAAAGGTTTACAAAAGTAATACACACTCAACTTTAACCTTCATTTTCACTTGTAACCTCTAAGAAAAGAACTATTGGGGTGAGAGTGACAGATTTTCTCCCAGTTGTCCCTAATAATTATGGAATATATTTCAAGTACATTTCCATTTAACAGAGAACATTGTTTTCTTCTCTGAGAGTTCCCTTCAGAATTCCTGAAGTGTAGTCATATCTTTGTTGAGAGTTTCATAAGTAAACACACCACTAAAGGATGTGCTTTTGTGAGAATACTCAAAAGAATGTACTTTGCACAGGCCAGGTTGATATTTTTGAATTGCTATGACTTTTAAAAGTAAACACTAGAAAGGTTTATAGAAATGTAAAAAATGAATTTATGAAGCCTTATTTTTGTATGCTGTAGCAAAATGACTGAAAAGAAAATTACCTGGAGACACAATGGAGGAATTGGAGGATTTAGTTTAATTTAGCTTTCTCAGAGTTTGAAGTAATAAGTTTTATATGGAACTTTGGGGTCTATGAGAGGTAATAAAGATATAAATAATTCAGGGACAGATTCAAATTCCCAGAGTACTTGCAAACACATTTAATCTCTCTGAAATTATGTAAGGTTGATTAGACTAGAAATCTTTAAGTCTACACAGTACTAATTTTAATTGAAGTTTAATATTTCTGAATTAATTGAAAATTGACATTATGTTAAGTGAAATAAGTCAGGCACAGAAAGATGAATACCACATGTTCTCATTCATATGTGAGAGCTGAAGAAAAAAAAAGATGACCTTACAGAAGTAGAGAGTAGAACTGCGGTTACTAGAGATGGGGAGGAGGTTTGGGAGAGACTGTTTTATGGAGAAAAAAATCACAGCTAGGTAGGAAAAATAAGTTCTAGTGGTCTATAGTAGTGCTAGGCATCTATAATTAACAATAATTTATCTTTGTTATAAATATTGCATATCCTCTGGTATTTACAAAATCCACCAGTACAATAGTGCTTATGGTACTGATTGCACAAACACAAGAAATTATGTAAATCATACAAACAGCTACTTAGGAGAAAGCATTGCAAAATTCAGATTTAATATTCTAAATTTGTTTTAAAAATATAACTCTTAAGGGAAATAATAACAGCCTGATGATGAAGTTTGTATAATAGTAATTGATAACAGTAGCATGGCAACTTTGAATTACACAGAACATGGTGTTTACATGGGCTTTGGAGCTCGACAGACCTGGGATAAAATCCTTTCTCCAGCTTTCAGTGGCTGTGTGAGCTTAGAAAAATTATATAAGCTCTCTGAGTCTCACTTTCTGCATTTTCAATACGGGAATAACCAGCCTCACAGGTGGTTGTGAGGATTAATTGAGGATATGTGGAAAGAACTAGCACAATGTCTAGTAAATATTTGAGCTCAACAATTTCTCTTCCTACATTTTCCTCAGGAGAGTCAAGAATCTTTCTAACTGAAATGCAAGGTTCTGTTTAATGTAGGGGAAAGAGGTTCATAGAATTTCAAGTTTCACAACCTTCTGTGATCTGAACATAAATTAAAGGAAAAGAATGGGAGATTGGGGAGACTAGTTTGGAGGCTGCTGCAATGATCCAGGTGTGGGATGAAAAATTTGGGAGTGCAGTAGGGATGGAAAATTTTGAAAAGGAGCAGAAAGTGGTACAAAAGAAAAAACTGACAGAAATGGTTGAATAAGTGGGAACATGGAGTGGGAGATATGAAAATGCCAAAGCAGACCCAAGGTTAGCACTTGTATGGAATTTACTCTTATTTCTTCTGCTGCTATCACTTCCATCTGTGCCATGTTTATAACCACCTCTTAGAATACAAGTTCCCCCTCCACTTTAAACAAATGTAAGATGTAAAAGAAAAGAGCAGTCAAAATTCAGGAGCAGCGTGTGTGGGTCTGGAAATAGCCCTCCCTACTGCTAGCCCTGTATCTGACTCCAGCCCACCAGTAAGATTTCCAAGAGAATCATAAAGGTTTTTAGTTCATTTTGTCTTTACATAAATTTGGGCAGCAAGGGACTATTTTCATACAGTACATGTGCTAAATTTATCTTTCTTTTTTCAAAACCAGTTTAAGTCACCAGATATATGTGCTGGACATGAAATCTAGCATTTCTGTTAGAGGAAATAAAGGAATTGAGGAATACTTTTCTATATTCTCTGTCTTTTTAAGGAGTGTAAAGTCTTCCCGTAGAATGAAAAAGAAGGTAATCTGGAAAGGAGTTTACAAAGAAGAGTATTCTAAGTTCCTGGGGTAATCAAAAACACATTCAAAAGTTTAATGATATATCTAAATGAGAATAAATTCTGTACCACTGTAGAAATCAGTGGAAGAGGTATATCCTCATGTAGGTGAAGTATAGAATTTCTTTTTTTTAATGCGAAGCAAAAAAGTTTAAAAATATATAATGTAGTTGATTTTTGTGTCCTTTTACCAATTCCTCCTTTTCTTTCTCTCCCCTCTCAAAACATCATATCTGTTTACTTATCTTAACAAGTGAAATATAGAACTTCTAAGGAAGAAGCAGCAGTTCACATTTGTAAAACTTTAAACACATGTACAGATAGAAACGAGGGAGGCTCAAGTCTTGATGTCATTTTTTAAAATTAATTATTTTTGTATTGAATCATAGTTGATTATACATAGTTTTGAGATTCAATGTTGATATATGTTGATCAAATCAGTATTACTGGTATATATATATTGTTACAAATTGTACTTATTCTTTATGCCCCTTGTCCAATCTCTCCCTATCCCCCTCTCCCTCCCCTCTCCCACCACTGATAACCCTAGATTTCTTCTCTAACCTGTTTCCTTTTGCTTCCTCATCATACATCCAATAAAAAGCCCTTATTGATTCTATCTCAGAAATGGTTTTCATATGCCTCTTCTTTATAAACTCACTTCCACTGATCTGTTTCCTTTTGCTTCCTCATCATACATCCAATAAAAAGCCCTATTGATTCTATCTCAGAAATGGTTTTCATATGCCTCTTCTTTATAAACTCACTTCCACTGATTTAGTTAAAGCTGGCACTTATTTCCTCTTCTTTGATTACTTCAATAGTAACCCGGCTACTTACCTCCAATCTCTCCCTGCTTGTCCCCATCCTCAAACTCCTGCTCTAAGGTTCTGTGATTCTGCTGTCTACATGGAAGTGTTAGGACTTTGGAGAGGAGATGACAATGTTATCTTGGAGTTCAGTATACTTAAAATATGTAATTCTGAAAATAATTAGATACGATATTTCAATTTAGGAAAGCAGATTTTAAAATATTCTGCTGGAAAAAATAGGTGTGAGACAATTGCTAGGTATATACCAAGGGAATACAGCTAAAAGGATATTCAAAAATGTAATTCTCGCTAAATGTTATAATTAAAAGCAAGAAAGTAAACATCTGTCTAGCATAGTGGTTAGCAATCAGAAAGCCCTGAATGCAACTGTGGGTTTGGGACAATTACTTAACCCCTCCAAATATCAGCTTTGCTGTCTCTAAAGTGGAGATGACAGAAGGATGGTTGTGATGAGAATTAAATAAGATTAATAAGAGAATTAAATAAGTTTATTAAATTAATAAGTATTCCAGCCAAATAATAAAGGCTCAACGCAGGGTTCTCATACACCCCAGTGTTTAAAACACATAAAAGATATGAAAGACAATGCACATAACCAAGGAAAAAACAGGTAACAAAACAAAACAAACAAATAAAAAAGGTATAAAAATAATGCCAAGAAGGCTAAATCTCAGAATAAGTTTATCTTCTAGAAATCGTTAATTGAAAATGACTCTGATCAGCAAAAGATAAACAAGGTGTATTATACCATATTCACAACTGGGGGTGTGAATAGTTCAAGTGATAATAGAGTAAAAAAGCAAAAATATCTGCTTATCTACTTTGCTTCTATCAATATCTACACTTCTACTTTCTCTATTAAAGAGAAAATTCTTCAAAATATTTATGATGAGATAAACATAAAGTTAGATAAAGGGACAATAAGAAAACTAAAATATAAAGTAAGATACACTAAATTATTTCTGTTTTTTCCAGGCTCAGAAGAGCACATATCAGGGTAATTAAAAAAATAAAGCTTGTAGATATGATGTGCAAATACTTTTAGTAATCATAGAGAAACAAAGAATAATAGGATGTGTGAGTTGAAAATATGCCAAATTTTCAAAACAGAATGATAGCATTTTGGAAACCGTACATCAATGAACTTAATTTCAATCCCATGAAATTCTGGAAAGGATTACCAAACAGGTTACTGAGAAGTAATAAAAAAGAAAGCAATAACTATGAAGAACTATTATGTTTAATACTTTACTATATAAATTCCCTTTTTAAAAAGTTCTAAATTGGTATTAGAAAAATGCCCCACATATCTTGATTCTTGATTTCAGCAAGATCCCTGACACACTGTGTAATCCTTATGGATATTAGTTGAGTTAAAAACATTTGTATTTGATTAGCCAAATATTTTGAAATAATGGTGATTACTGGACCTACATTAACTTGGAATGGAGACTATATTGCTCTACCACAAATCTCTCCATGATATTATTATGTTCAACTCTACCAATAACTTGATAAAGATGCAAAAGTCATGCTTAGAAAATATAGGGATTTCACAAAGTTAGAAAAGATATAAAGCCTGTTAAATAACAGAATCAATCTTTAGCAAGATGTTGAAATACTGAAACACCGAACATATAACCAATATGAAATGTTAAAGGAACAATTGTAGTCTTAAAGCTAGAATTTAGTCAGTAAAATCAACTGGATAAAAAATACTTGAAATACTTGAAGACTTAAGAAATAGCTCATGAACAGAAGGTCTGGCAGACACAGATATATGATGGTTTTTAAAAAATCTAATGTGATCTTTAGTTCATTAATAGAAGTAAAGTACACATGAAGGAGAAAAAATATTTTACTGTTTTCTGTTCTAATCAGACCACATGAGCGGACTCTAATGTTCAGATTGGGGCAACATATATTGGGAAGGAGAATGACACATTAATAGAAGTAAAGTACACATGAAGGAGAAAAAATATTTTACTGTTTTCTGTTCTAATAAGACCACATGAGCGGACTCTAATGTTCAGATTGGGGCAACATATATTGGGAAGGAGAATGACAAGTTAGAAATTGAAAAACTGTGGAATGCTTCACAATAGGGAGAGAGGGATATGTAAATATATTAAACATGCCTTTTTATTTTCTGTATTTCTGATGCTTTTATATCTGGGGTCTTGCAGACCCTGTAGAGACTGCCACTCCTGGGGCTAGCCAGTTTCTAGAGATAGCAAACACTTGCCTAAGAGCTACTCTTTAAGTGCAAATTGACCAATTCAGAGCTCCTACCCTCAACCATCACCTTTATCAGACTCTCATATGCTAATATCTCCCTGTTCTAATCACCCCAGAGCCATGTACAAGACAACTAGAGACAACTCCTATGCCTCAGAGCCCATTGAAATTATTCTAAGGAGCCTATCCTAAGCCTGCTTACCTTTCCTTGCCTCACCTTTCCTGCATAAACCATAATAAAGGCCCTTGCCCATGTTTCCCCCTTGCTCCCTCTGCCTCCTGACCAACCCTGGTGCTTCCCCATATGGCCCTGCATGGTATGGCATGCCCCCTCTTCTTGGGAACTGTGAGTAACAAGCTATCTTTTCAATGGCAGTTGTTTCCTAATCTGCTGGACTCATCATACCCAAATAATAATAAAACCCACATTTTAAGACAGTAATGGTAGACTCTTAACAGCTGGAATAAATGTTTACCTATATTTTAATCTAACATTTATTGAGCACCTACTAGATGTCAAGCACCATTCTGTGAACACACTTATGAGGATTAGAAGAACTCTATGAATACTTCTTGATTGTATAGGGCTGTACTCTCTCTTCCATGTCTTCCTTTATGAATACACTGATTCCAGTCCTTTTTAAATCAGGATTATATTCAGGAGTGAGACTCAAAATATTTACCAACCAGTGTGATGTGCCACTGACCAATTAGAACAGCTGCCAGTTGTAGAGCTGAAGATGGATGCTGGACACTATTTATGGGCCAAGCCCCTTTAGTTGCTGAGTAGTTGGGAGGTTTGGGACATCTTGGGGGAGGGTCAGAGGTGGTAGTGGGAGTAGGGGTAGTAATATTGTCACATTTCAATATTATAATAACTGTCATGGCCATACCAGTACTCTTTTTTTCTTTTTAATTATTTTTTTATTGGTTATGAATATTCATGGGATACAAAGGTGATTGTCACCACTCATGTCCAAGATGTGATGGCCAGATCCATACTGGCAGCATGCCCATTACCCATACCACTACTCTTAAGTTGAATATTAGTCGTGATAATACATCCCTTAGTTTTCTCTTCCTTCTCTTCTTTCCCGCTCCATGTTTCTTCAACCATTCATCTTACAAGGTAAATTATACACTTTCCTATATTGGTCATCTTGCTTTGAATAATAGCCAGTGTTTTTCTCAAACTAAACTGCTTGGATTATTCTAGAAGTGGTCTACCAGCTCAGAGTGGACACGTTGCATGCTGATTGAAACTCTCTATTTCTATTAAGACCATTAGAATTATACTTTGTGTTTAATATCAATAAAATGAAAATTGAATATGCCTTTTATTAAGTGCTTCACTGAAATAAAAATGACAGAATTCATGCATTCCCTAGCTGGCATGCAAACTAATGAAAAGATTATCATATATTCCTTAAGCCAGCAAGTGTTTCAATATATTTTAGATTATATTTTGATACTATAATCTTTATTTCCATATTGTAAAAGTTAATATGCTCACTAATCTGACAATAGACAGACATTAGCTGCAGTGTCTATTGTAACTGACAATAGACACTGCAGCTAATGTAAATTAGCACGTTCTGCTGAAATTGGAAAAGAGAGGGAACAAGGACACTATTTGAAAGAATGATGATAATGCAACCAAAAGTACAATCCTCAGTAAGATTTGTTTTCAGAAATATTATTCTATAACAGAAACATTCAGAAATATATTGTCTATAACAGTGTTAAATATCATTTGATACCGGCAAAGAGTTCTGTGATAAAAATCTCTAAGATGTATTTTATCATTAAAAATTAAACTATCACCATTTGCCAAATTTTAGGTCCATTCTTCAAAAGACAGTATATATTACTGATGATTTTTTTGAGGTTCAAATACAATGTTATTTTGCTTTCTTAGTGATACTATGTCCTATTTTTAAAACTGTACAATAGATATTTCAAATTGTGTACAGGTCAATCATTAATGTAACAATTAATCCTTGCCTCAGAATTGGTACCTTTGAAAAAAAAATCACTTGTTGAAATTTCAGTTTAATACCTGAATTAGCCCATACTTGGCAACCCCTTAATGTAACAATTAATCCTTGCCTCAGAATTGGTACCTTTGAAAAAAAAAAATCACTTGTTGAAATTTCAGTTTAATACCTGAATTAGCCCATACTTGGCAACCCAAAATTTTTTTAAATCAACCGCTAAGGCTGCATTTCCTGATGGCTGTAATCATCAAATGCAAGTTTCCTTAAAGGATTTGCTTGACCATTTATAATAAACTATTAGAGCTTTCAAAGCTAAATTAAAATGACATCAGATTCCTTTTTGGGTCTGAAGTGTCCACACTGTACAAAAAGATAACAGATCAAATATATTTTCTAACGCCCAATGAAAAACAGGTTTTTGGCTGTCAAAGATGATAGTGAAGGCCCAAACAGAAGAGTTTTAGATCATAGTCTCATATTCTCTTAGTTGGAAGGGAACATTAAATATCCTCTAACCTCATCACCCATTTGAGTAATGCATTCATGGCCTCCATTCTTGTCTGACACTCATTTGCTCTGAAGCAGCCCATGGCTTCTTTGCCTATACTTTCAATTCCTTTATTGGGAAACACTCAAGCTCATTTTAAAATCCAGAACCTTCAAACTGGTGGAGAAAAGCAGGATGTTACCCAATTTAGAAATGCACTATTAGCACAGGTTAAGCATTTGCTTGTTCCATCTAGTAAACAGATAGTTGAGGCAAAATTTCCTCTAGGATAAAAGTGGCCCCTTTGTCTACACATGATAAAAGGTATTCAGTCATGATAAAAGTTCTTCAGATTCAGTTGTTTGTCTTCCTTCACAACATTTTAGAGACTCTGCCTATACTAGGCAACTTTAGGGAGCCCAAGAGAAAAGTAACCCTGTGAACTCCACCTCCAGCTCTCCATTTCTCTTATATCACCAGGATTACCTGATATTCTCTGGATTACCAGACAGAAGAGAAATCTATATTTACACCTGTGACTTGGGTTGGGAGGCTAGTGAAGAAGCCTGGGCAACACAATTTATGTAGTATTAGAAGACCTGAATTTCTGCTCTTGATTCTACCACTAGTGAGTTTTATAATCATGAGCAAGTCACTATATTTCTTGTTTCTCAGTTTCCTAGCTATAGAGGGAGAACAAATATACCTACATTTCAGGGTTGTTGTGAGAATTAAAGGAAATTATACAGAACATGTAAAATTGAAAACCCTTAATATTTTCTCATTGCATCATTAAATTTAGCAGCGATGCAATTTTATAACCTTAATGCCTTAATGAGCAGTAAAAGAGTTAACAGACATTAAGAAATGTGTTAGTGTGTAAAATTCACTTAGTCTCATTTCTAAAGATCCTTCATGACAGTTCTCCACTGCCTCGAAGACTATAATTTGAGTTGTCAACATGTAGTTAGAAATGACACTCCTAAGAAATCTCCTTTGCTTGGCACTTGAGTTAGGAAGTTAAAAATGACTAGATTTTGATTGCGAATTATACTTTTTTTTCGTTGGGGATTCTAAAAAATGCATATAACTCCTGTGTATGCCTGTTCTTACTATTTGTTCTTTCAAGTATACACAATTGTTTTAAATGTAAACATAATACTGGCATTCATTGATTAATTCACTGATTCATTCATTCAAGTAATAATAGAATACCTATTGTTATAGACACTGTTCTAGTTTCAGGGTATATAACAGTAAACATCACGTCTTTTATCAAACTTACCTTCATACATTGTTATTTTTGAAGGATATCACCACCACAACCACCACCACAAAAAAGACCTCCGTCCTCATTTCTCAGTATATTATCTTTTACTGGTGCTTTCCTTTACTGTTATTTACATATTTTCTTCTTTCACAAATTCCGTTCTCTTTCTCCACAGATTTAGGAGGAAACTCAAAGTAATTTTCTTCTCTACATTATCTCTCTCTGATTAACATTGCTAATATCAGCAATCTTTGACTTCTAAGACTTCAAACATGACAATGTTTGCTGCATTGAGATAGTACTTTTAGTACACTTTATTACAAATTGTGGCAGTATTTACCCAATTTTACATGCTGTTTACTATTCCTGTTTATATTTTTTTTTTGGGGGGGGAAATATCACTCTCCATTTCACAGGAGTTTGCAAATACTGCCAAAACATTTTCACAATATCGGCGTGGAGGAACACTATTCTTGCCTTTCTGACAAAATATCAATGCATGGCAAAGGTACCCTCGAAGCTATTTGTTTATTTTGGGGATTAGATTGAAGTTAAAAGAATTTCAATGAAGCATGGGCTCCTGATGTAACCCATAAAGTATTTGGTCTTCTGTATCCTGGAGAAAAAAATACAGTTTATAACTTGTAACCTTTTCTTGTATAAATTTGAGTAAGGCACCATGAGGATCAACTCCTCACACTTTTTGACTCTAGCAGTTGATGTAAACACCATTCCATGCAAGTAGGCATCTGTACTCTCTCTGATTACAAGCATGTTTTCCCTCATAATGTACTTATTAAAACTTTTACTATAAATTTCCCTATGCTGCATCATAAACCCTTCAGTATAAAACAGTGTACCTTGCTTCAGCCAAGCACATGTTACATCTATAACATATACGACTGCAATGTTTTAAAAATATTTTTCTTTCCATTTCCATTGCTTTCCTAGAGTGAAGTACATTGTGCCCACATTATGGTTTCCTACTTGGTCTTTTCCCTCAGCCTCACTTCATTCTAATTTGTCTTGATACCTAAATGTTATTCTTATTTCAGGGTGCACCTAAAATTCCTGTAAGAATATGTCCCTGGCCACTCCCAATGACACTTATCTTTTTGAATTGTGGGTTTTGTGTTCATATGGTTTAGCATTAAGTCATGAAATACCTCATTTTGCTGGAGAATTATTTGATGTGTGTATTTCTGCCTCCCGACTGCAGCAGGAAGTTCCTTCTGGATGGGTGCCGTATCTTATAAGCTCTGATCATAATGTCATGTAACTGAGTCTTGTGAGTATCTTGTGAAGTTCCTCTTAAATTAGATATCTCAAGGCATTAAGCATAGTGAACTGCACTCAGTACAAACTCAAGAGCCACATACTGAAAGGCTGCAATACCAAGATCTTCTTAATGATCACATAGAAAAGCTGCTTAAAAAGTGCCAATATGTCAAAAGCCTCAAAGAGTTTTTTTAATATAAAACTTTGCCATTTCTCTAATCAGTGCGCAATAATTATGCAAAAACATTTCTCCAATTTAATGAGTAGTCAAAATGGGTTACTTACTAAGGCAAATTTTTTGTTGAGAATCATCTGCTCCACCAAAGACGACTCATTGTGGAACAGGTGGGGCTGCATATGGCTCCACATGTGAGGAAACCACCAGAACTCATCGACAGACCCCAGCAGACAGTCATCTCCTTCATCTTCCTTTTCAGTTCCTTTAGGAAGGAAAAAAATTATTCAATTAATTCCAGTTATACTGATCTACCTATCGATCAATTATCTATCTAATTATGTACTCTCATGTATGCATTTAGAAGACATTTCTACTGTCCTACGTACATATAAGGCTTTGACATGCAGCAAAGGAAAATCTATTAGGAAACAACCAGAGAATGTGACAAAACTCTTTTAAGACTTGTTAAACCTGAGGCATGGATATGAAATAACTGCAAGATGGAAGGAAACATAACCATTCCCAAAGATGTTAGAGCTCGTAACTTTTATCATCTTTGTACAATTTGTAGTTTGGAGAGAATAGAAGGATAAGTAGGAAATGCGATTGAGGAGATATGAATAAGAAAATCTGTGTCAGAGCCCCTGTAGTAGATCATTTCGACATGGGTTTTATACACCTTGCACAACAAAATAATTCCATAATTTATTTAGATTCCTCCTTAGGTGTGAGAAGAAACTAAGTATTTGGTAAGAACTAAGGCATCTGAAGGAAAAAAGAAGGAATGTGGAAATTGTTACTGGGAAAATTAGAGAAAACTGAAGGAAAGAAAGGAGAAAGGATAAAAGTGATGGAAAGAAGCTGAGAAGTGGTAAAGTCATAGTGAAATAATCCAAACTGCTCCTTGGTGGTGCTCATGTTCCTCATGCTTGCCCTTTCTCTCAAGTTCTTAGAAGTAGACTTTACATCACAAAACTCCTGTTGCCTTCAGAGTCAGCCCTGTTGTTGTTCCTCTGATTTTTCATATCTGGCTTGTTTTATTTCCTCCTTTTCCCCTGACCTGCAATTTAGTTGAGTGTGGGAAATCCCGCAGTTCTCTTAGCTTATTTTAGGAGCTAGGAGTCTTCTTGTACTCCCCCAGGCACAGCTTCTTTACTAAAGCATAAAATGAGAGCAGTATAAGGTGCTCACTACTGTCCTGGCATATCATAAAATGCTACTACTCATCACAAAATTATGCAGCCACACTTAAATTTCATCCACAACATTGAATGCAATAAGCTTTTATAGCGGCGGGTTCTTCAAATCGTGTCCACTCAGTGTGCAGAAAATCTCCCCTCATATTTTCAGTGGCAGCTCTGATGTGAATGGCTTTACTAGGGCCCTGTAGTCTAAGGATGGAGGCTGGACTGCTGCCTTGGACCAGCCAACTGAGCCCAGTGCCTGCTACCACTGTTCTTTTATCAGTTTCCCAAGAGAAGGAAGGCAGAGCCCATTGGCATGAAAAGAATCAGATCCTATGATTTATTGAGTATTGAAAACAATTTACCAAAGATAGAGGTGTAGTATAAGGCTTCATGTCATTTATACAGGGAGAACAAGATTGAGTGATGTAGAAGGAGTGAAATAACATAATTTTTAAACAACGTCTTCAATTTCACTTTCATAGGCTTAAGTACTCTACTGATATGAAGGAACTTTCCCCCTACATACAAAGATTACATCTGTTTTATTTTCTTTATTTTTTCCTCTGTATCATACACTCATGTTATCATAGCATACTGGAACAAGTATAGCCTTTGGAGTCGGAAGTTTTTTAGTTTATTTGTAGGCTCCAACTCATTTGATTTGTGTGGCTACAGTCAAGTCATATAACTCCTTTTATGTCTATATTCACATAGGTAAAAATGTGGATACAAGTAGCAGCACCTATTTTATTCTCTTCTGGAGTAAATGTCTACATAGTTCTGGCATATATTGGGTAACCTATAACACCCCTTTCCTTTCCTTTTGTATTTCCTACTTTTGTTCTCCTAATGTCTCCTTGCATGTCTCCTTGAGTTTTTGTTGTTGTTTGTTTTTACCACTGTAATACCAGATGAAGGGAGGAAGTGGTTCTCACTCGAGGGTTGTATGGCAGAAGAGACATTGTGTTCAAGAACTGACCAAGCCATTATGTTAACTCATTGGCCTGATTAATGAGTCATCAACATTGAGCATTCTTGGGGCTTCTGAGTGGCTATCTTACAGTTCAGGGAAGCCTTCTAGAGAGAGATGTGAAAGAATAGGAAGATGGATTCAGGGGTTTAGAAATTCTGATGATCCCAGTCACAGCAGGATCTTGGTTCCTACTACCTTTTTGGCAATAAATAAGGTGGCCCCAGTAAAGAAGTTATTTGATAAGTGTGACTGGTGATGCTTAAACACATGATTTATTTGACATAAGAATTAGGTCATTTGGTTTCCCCACAATCAAACATCTCTACTTATATTCAAGATACTTTCTTGATGATTAACATTCTGTATGTCTTCAGGACACCATATTAGTTAAGTCAGTTATTTGTTGCAGTTTTACTTTCCACCACTGAAAACAGGCAAAAGTCTCTTGAGGTTTCCCAGTAATCAATACGTTCCTGATTTCCCCTCCCCTGCAATGTCAGTGTGAGTAAAGTGAGCTGGGATTCCCTAGCTTTTGAAAAGTCTCCGCTGCTGCTTTTAATTTCTGCTCCCAGTTGCCTATAACTTCTATCTTTACTTGCATCTTTCCTGTCACCTCTCCTTTATTCTTTTTTTTAGTTGACCTTTGCACAAAGTTTGTTTACCAGGCCAGCACAACAGATCTCAGGGTTCTTTGGAAAGATAGCTCAGGCATTTGTTGCCCTTTCCTGAATATCGTGAAATGTGTGATTAAAATATTCATACATTTGAATTATGCAAGAATTAGACAAATGATGTCTGCCCTCTGACAGATTTATCTCAATTCACAGTAGTCCTAATTGTATGTCCTTTGTTTTTTCTTTATAGCTCTGTTTTATCTGATTTTCTTTAATCCTACTTTGGGGATGCTTTACATTACAGTTAAGTATATTGAAAACAAGTGTCTGTTGCTTATTACTTTAAACACTATGATAAAAAGCAGTTGAAATGTAGTTGTTCATGGGTCTACACCTGTGACTGGAACCAATTATCCCTTTTATTCCCCACCAGGACAAGCCAATATGTAGGCAGTTTTCTTTGCTTAGAACATGGAAGCAGTTTTAACATTGGCCCTTGTGAAGCCACAATGTACCAAAAATACTATGCCAAACATTTTTAACTTGTATAAAAATTCCACATCCCCATATTGGCCACCTCAAGGTGAAAACAGAGAACTCCCTAAATGTTAACTGGCTCTACTACCATAATATTAAATGTGAAAACCACATTGGAAATATAGAAATTCAAATAGAAGTAACATAAACCTGTCATAAATCATAAACAAAAAAACTATTTGTGGGACGGCATGGATGACACATGGTCTACTGTGTAAATTTTAGAATGAGTGAGACAAAAGTTGGAAGGCTGGTTAATTTTCCCCTCCTTCTCCTGCTTTGGCTTTGTCCACTTGGGTATCTAAGATCCATAATGTTAAGTTGTCTCTCAGTAATTGCAATATTAGTGTGCTGTCTTTTGTATGACTCTTCACTTACTGTATCAAGTTCAGCAATGGCTTCATCAAAAGCTGTCTTTGCAAGAGAGCAGGGCTTCTCTGGGGAGTTCAGAATCTCATGATAGAACACAGAGAAGTTAAGAGCCAGACTCAATCTGATAGGATGTGCATTGGTTGTATTTCCTTTTTGCTGATTTCAAAAGGTTCTTGATATGCTTGTTGTGACTGATCCATGATCCCTTTCTTGTCATCACCAGCAGCAACCTCAGCCGAGTCACAGTAGTAGTCTCCTTTCATTTTCAAGTAGAAGACTTTGCTCTCTGCTTGTGAAGCGTTGGGGATCAGGAACTTTTCCAAAAGAGACAGTACATCATTGCAGATATCTCTTAGCTCGGTCTCAATTTTCTCTCTGTATTCTCGAGCCACCAGCTGTTTTTTCTCAGCACCTTCCATCTTTTGCTCAGTACTTGAGATGATCCTCCAATATGACACGGGTTCCTACGACATTTTTATAAGCAACTGAGAGAAGATTCCTCTCCTCATTGGATAATGCAGCTCCTTGCTCAGTTACATACTTCATGCAAGCTTCCATATTATCATTTCGGTCAGCCTGCTCAGCCAGTCTGGCCTTCTGTGCCAGCTCATTTTTATCCATGATTGGATGTTCTGTGCCCAGAATGGGTAGCAGCAGACGGATGGGGGCTCAGCAGTCTCTGGGCAGTGGCTGCGGCAAGGCTGAGACTCTGTCATAGTCCAATTTTTCTAATGCATAACAATGAGGCTCCGATTGACTTAGGGAGCTGTTTTTGACACTTATCTATATGACCTTGGATCCCTGTAAGTTTCTTTTTTGTTATCTACAAAACAAGGTAACATATTCTTTAACTCCTAAGATTCAGTGAAAAGGTGCATGAAAAGTGCTTAGCAAGGTTCCTTGAATATGGTGATTGCTCACTAAAACAGAATTATGATTTTAATTTTTTTCATCTCTTTATTTCTCACAAAAGTGCTCAAATCTTTCAAAAGTTAAAAGAAAGCAAATAAGATAAAGCTCTCTCCCGAAATAAAGTCTTACTGTTAAGACAGTGCTGCTTTTCTCCTTCCTTTCGAGACCGAGTAAAATAGACAGCATCTTTAACGGAAAAAGGAATTACACCTTTAGAAAAGAAGACAATGGAACTTGATTAAACTTTATAACATTTAGTTTTTGAAAACTGAATATTAAATTTTACATATATTCTCACTAAAAAAATGATTTTACTGGTTTTACACAACCCGGGCTGCAGTTTTGTGGAAGTTTTCCTGATATAGACAGATACCTTGGCTTTAGCTTCCTCCTGTGTTCTACTTGCTCTGGCTTAGAGAAGAATCACTTATTGTGAGCTGTGGGAGGTGCCCAAGTCAGTGAAGACAACGGGCTGCAGTTTTGTGGAAGTTTTCCTGATATAGACAGATACCTTGGCTTTAGCTTCCTCCTGTGTTCTACTTGTTCTGGCTTAGAGAAGAATCACTTATTGTGAGCTGTGGGAGGTGCCCAAGTCAGTGAAGACAATAGATCATTAATAGATGAGAAGGAAGGAGAGGGCCTGGCTGGAGTTATTCTCCAGCATTCAATGTTAGGCAAAAAATAATGGAATTGCCAGGAATGTTTTCTCGTATTTTTGGGGTGAATCTTGGTTGTCCTGGTTTTGCTACTATGGCTCGTCTTATAATTTCCCTCTCTTCCTCCAAAAGACTACATATTCTATTTGTCCCTGATCTCATCCTGGTAATTCCTTATCTATGTGGTAATTTTCTTTTCTTCAAAGAATGTCAAGGAATCTAAGATAATGGCACTGAAATTAGGATATGTTTAGAAAGAGGTCATGGACATATTTTCTATTTCCTTAAGCTTTTGGGGTGTCCCATTGTGAAATTTAATGGTCCTATGGGTCTAAATTTGCTAGAAAGATGAGCTGAACTTCTGCACATAAAGAGAACGTTCTCACTTTATAAATCTATTCCAAGGTAGCTGAACTTCCCTATACACAAGGGATTTAGAATAGATCTCTAATTGTGTCGTCATTTTTGAGGTTATGATAAGGATAGTAACTCATTCAATCATAAAACAATATTAAACAATGATCATGAGTTTCCCAGTTAATATTTAAAACAATCAATGAAAAGTACATTTTATGTATCGATCTAAGAAATTTAGGGGAATAAGGCCTTTAGAGCTTCCTATGGTAAGATTACTTTTAAAACCTACAAAACTTCCAAATTGAGAACCCAATGTCAAATGTAGTTGTATAATTATACATATTGTATGCATTATATGATTGTGTGATATAGAACATACTAGAATCAAGTATTATGGCTATATAACTTTCATGGAAACAAATGGAAATTCACTTACTCCAGAAATGTAATATTACTTCTACCTAAAAATAAAATTACTATTTATGTTATTTATGTGCATATGAAAATTATACTCATGGCTGTGGTAAACAGGTAGAATTATCACCACTATATGCTTACTAAACCCTTGAAGGAACTTATTAAATACATACAAAATGACTCATGTCCATATTACCAGATTAAAAATTTAAAAAGCATTTGCAATTGTAGAAAACTATTTGATAAAGTTGTTTAAATATAATAGTTTTAAAAATTACTTACATGTTTATTTAAATAGATGCACACATACATATGATACAAAATGCAAAAGATACAAAGTAACTTTTCTTTTTATCTCTGTTATTTAATTCCCAAATTCTCTTCTTCACAGATACCCATTCATACCAGTTTATTATGAATCCTTTCAGAGATATCCTATATATGTATCAATAGCTGTGTGACTTTGGGCAAGCTGCTTAACTACTCTATAACTCAGTTTCCTAAGCTATAAAATAAGAGTACTATATCTAGAGTTGTGTAGATTTTAACCCCCTTCCTTTCTTTTTATACAAATGGTAGCATGTTCTAATCATGGTAGTGTGCCTTAATTTTTCAATATATTTCTCAGGAGCTCCTTCCTTACTCAGTTACATTTAAAATTGTCTCTTTTTATTGACTGCAGAGTATTCCATTATATGGATACACCTTTACATGTGATTTTTTTTTTTTAACTTCCAAAAAAGTATAGATTGATTCATTCAATTATGAAATTGTGTTTGGCTGTCTTCAGGCAAGTTGAAATATATTTAATTATATTATGTTTGGGAAAAATATTTTTAACTATTCCCAATATTTAGAGTGCTTTCTTTTCACAATACAACATGGTCAAGTTTTATTCTCTGACCTTTTCTCTATAACTACTGATAGATTTTACTTTCACTAAATGACTTGTTCATTAATTCGTTTTTTTTTTTTTTCCTTTTTGTCTTTCTTTGTGACCGGCAACGGATCGCAACCCTCAGTGTCGCGCCCGGACCGGACCGGGACCGGCAACGGAATCGCAACTCTCGGTGTTGCACCCGCACCTCGCTCAGCCAGTGAGCGGGAACCGGGCTGTATGT